>NC_090746.1:78504379-78531879 GCF_036898095.1 Palaemon carinicauda
CGAAGCTAACGAGTACAGAAAGGTCATTAGCCAACGTAAAGTAGGGATTAAATTCTTAAGAAATTTTGTAAAAAGAATTATGGCTTAAAGTTCTACTATATTTGGACGTATTTGTTAAAGGAAATTATCCGGATTTTACCTTCGTTTAGGAGACTCCTAAAATCATAATTAGTTTTTTCTCAATGGGAAAAGGGGGAAGTTGTGCTTTATTTTGTTATTTAATTGACTCTAAATTGTAATTTGAATGCATATGTACACATATACACAGACGCGCACGCAGGTACAGACATACACACACACACACACACACACACATATATATATATATATATATATATATATATGTATGTATGTATATATGTATATATAACGGATTTTGAGCGAAGCGAAAAATCTATTTTTGGGTGAGGTAGCCATGTCGTCCTGATGGAAGTTCCTATAAGGTAGCTTTCTAGGGTATATTTGACTACAGTGATATTCCCAGAGAATTTTACCGTAATGTATCCAGAATTCTAACTCCTTGAGTGAATATCCTTAAATAATCTCACAGGGATATCGTATAAGGTCAGAGGACGTATTCTTGACACGTCACATAGCTATCTTCGCCCCGAACATTATTAACGCTTCGAGGGGGAATAGTGACAAGAATCTGAAACGAGGATGAAAAGAGAGCCGCTCATAAGGCATCTCTCCTATTCCGTTTCCAGTGTGTACCTGATGAAGGCGGTAGCGCCCTCTTTATTCCTTGTTGCGATATACGAGGTGGTACAGATACTGTATTATAGGGAGGGGTCAACCAGCCCTTTACAATAAAAGAAGGGCGGGTCCATCAGGACGACATGACTACCTCACCCAAAAATAGATTTTTCGCTTCGCTCAAAATCCGTTTTTTGGGCTCAGGCCATGTCGTCCTGATGGAAGTTTACCAGAGCATTACTGTATCTGTGGATTCCCAATCAGTGCCATACTCTCAAGAAAGTATTTTCCTGGTCCGTCCAGACCTAGAGACCTATGATGTTACCGTCATACATCATTTCATCTAAGCATGAACTATGTTAGTACCTCCTGCCCCCTACAGGGATGAGTCATACTAGACTCTGGAAAAGTCTCGAGGAGTACATAAAAACTTATGGATGACAAAATGACAAATTTGTATAGTGGTCTCGCCCTATACATTGTAAAGCAAAGTTTGTATAAGAGTCGCCAAAGTCAGAATGAATTTGTGACACCTTCCCCAAAGTGACCACTCTTAGTAACTATTGGATAATGGTTGTATCCGCATAGAAACAAATTTTGCCTCTTTACCACCAACCCGTTAGTGTACCACGTCAACCCTTCCAAGGAAGGGTTAGAGTGAGTGGACTTTTGCTTGAATCAGGGAACAGTCGTGAAAGACATACCATGATAAAAATATCCATATTTTAATCCTAATGCTCAGTACATTTCTAATAAAAAGAGTGTGGGCGAAAAGACGTAGGGTTCATCATGAACTAGTTTATTAAAATTTAATAAACGAACATATCAGATCACATTTATAAAATTTATATAATGTGGATGATATGCGTAAAAGCATAAAGAAAAACAGTCAACAGAAAATATTGTTTTATCTACTAGGAAACAGATTTGCCACTTCAATAGAATTATTAATAATAATGATATAGTCTGTATACTGTTTACATACACTAGCGTAAAAAACGCTTGGCACAAGTGTCTGTATTATGCTATAGATTACCGACGTCAATGGAACAGTTCGTAAGGACACTTTCGTGGCCTATCGCTCAGCGTGTAGTAACATACAGTGACTACACGCGCACCCTCTTAATTAATCGTTCCAAATTAATTACACTGTTCCTCGCAGACTTGAAACAGAAGGTTAAAGAATTCTACCTGCTGCTACCACAGATCTCATAAGTTGCTCCACTTGCTTCGCATAGTGCATAAAGAACGCCTTGGATGACTACCAGCCGGTGTGCAAACAAGGATGTTCAGAGTCCATATAATTAAAGATATTTTATGGAAGAGGCAACTTTCCTCGGATCATGACTAACGGGTGTACTGTCTGGATCCGTTCTGCGAATAACACGGGTGAATTTCGCCCTTAGTTATAGATAACTTTGAACCCAGGGTTTCTCTTCTGAACAGCTGTCCTCCCATAAAGTCTGAAGTTCTATGAAGATAGACCTTTAAGCACTCCACTGGACATAGAGATGCATCTTCCTCCAGAGGGCAGATTCTCTAGGGACCCCACCTGTTGGTGGGTAGGTTGTTCCTGGTAAGAAATGTTGGGTCTGGAAATAGAATCAGTTCTCCCTCCAAGAACTGGACGTGGCCTTCCTCTGTAGAGAGAGCCACTATTCACTAACTCTGGTCCCCAAGGCGAGTACAAACAGAAATATGACTTAAATTCAAAACCTTCTAAGCCCATTCCTCATTGTTCATTATTTATACACAATGAGGAATCATATCTAATGACCAAGCAAATGGTCTTTGGAAGCGCTGAAGGGCTAGTTCATTAAGAACGTTGTTAGAAAGGTCGACCTGTAAGGCATATGGTATCTGATTTGTCAAGGCAGGCTTGAACAATAGAATTGTGTAGGCTGCTAAACCTTGCTCATGAAGAATGAAGAATGATAAATGGGAATCTGTCAGGATTTCTTTCAGTTTCTTCACCTTGACAAAGGATAGCTATTTCTTCTGGTTTCCTCCAAAAGTCTAAACCGACTCTTAAACACCGAATCTTTTTCTCATCGTTAAGGAGAGAAAATCATGAGATGTAGGTTCCGTGTTTTCTGTGATGGAGCGAAGACAGTCGACTTCTGTACTCGCGGAGACAGGGATGGATCCGGTAGCGGAACGAATTTTAATCGTAGTTCCAATGCCAGAGGGAACCACACGCTATTTGGCCACTTGTGCCCACTATTGCAGCTTTCCCTTTGAAGGATCTCAGCATATCGAGGACCTTCAAAAGGAGGTGTGCGGAGGGAACAGATAGATACAGGACCATCTGATCCAGCCCAGGGACATAGCGTCCACTGCCTCCACTACCGGATCCTCGTAAGGGGTCACGTAACGAACTATTTTCTTGTTGTCTTTCGTCGCAAAGAGGCCTATCTGCAGCTCTGGGACTTGACTCGAGATGAAGGAGAACGATCTTGCATCAAGGAACCATTCTGACTCTATAGGTGTAAACCTAGATAGAGCGTCCGCTGTCACATTGCGGAACTCTTGAATGTGAACTGCTGACAGGTGCCATTTCTTCGCGTTTAATGCAAATTTTCTCCAGCCTTTTGTTGCATCCTTAAGCTGTGCTCTTAGCACTGGATCTGTTATCGAAGCAAACTGTAGAGAGCCCAGCACTCTCTCCTGTTCGCGTCTTGATATCCGTTTGGATTTCAATAGTCTCTTGACAGATCCTGCTATTTCTTTCCTCTTCGTACTAGGAATGGAAAGTCGATGTGACTCCAAATTCCACTGGATTCCCAACCACCGAAATTTTTGAGCTGGAGAAAGACGAGACTTTTTGATGTTGATCTTGAATCCCAGATGTTCCAGGAACTGGATCACTATCTTAGAAGCTTGCATGCATACTGTCCTGGATGCTGCCCACACCAGCCAGTCGTCCGAGTAGGCTACTACTTGGACCCCTTTTAGGCATAACTGATGGACGGCTGCGTTCGCGAGCTTCGTGAAAATCCTTGGGGCTATGTTTAGCCCAAAAGGCATGGTTCTGAAGGCGTAAAGTTATCAAAGTAACTTGAAGCCTAGGTAGGGGGAGAGGTGACGAATAATTGGAACGTGCCAATAAGCGTCAGACAAGTCTATAGACACAGCATATGCCCAGAATGACTCTGAGTTTTTCTGAGTCCTCCTTTGGAACACAAAACAGCCTTCCTTGGAATTTGATGGGCTTAGACTTCCAGATACTCTTTTGACTAAGAGCTATCGGACATATTCTTCCAGAGCAGGGGTTGAGTGTTGGAAGAATTGAGGAAATTGAGGTGGAGGACTGCTCCAGCTCCAACCTAGTCCATTCTTATTTAGGCTGTGGGCCCAGGGATCGAAGGTCCAGCGATCCCTAAAAAGCTGTAATCTCCCTCCTACTGGAAGTATCTACTTCTGCTGTTGTGGACCTGAGGCCTTGCCTCCTTGACCGCGTCCTCCCCTGGATCCCCTTCCTCTTGAAGGGCGTCTAGAAGAACCTCTGGCTGTTCCTCTGGCTCTCGAACGAAAGGAAGAAGTCTGCCTTTCGGAGGCTGGGTTAAGAACTGGCGACAGTGTCGCCGTTTGTTGAGGTACCAGCTGGTACGTGGTTGGAGGTTGTGCCACCGTCTGAGGCACCGCGGTCACAGGAAGTTGTTGTTGATGTTGCTGTCGGTAGGGTTTAGCTGGCCGAGAGGATGGCCTAGTCCTTTTGTCTACTACCTCTTTAACCACTTCATTGGGAAAGAGGTCTTTACCCCAAATACGAGAGGAGATCAGTTTCCTTGGTTCGTGCCTCACCGCAACCGAGGCGAACACGAACTCTCTACAGGCTTTCCTAGCTTTAATAAAGCTGTAGAAATCCTTCGTAACTGTGGCCAAATGGGTTTTGGCCACAACCATGAACATGTCCTGGTTCTTGGGGTCACTTGCCATCGTTTCTAGTGTTAATTGCAACGACATCAATGCCGCAAGTCTTTCCTTTGTCTCTTGCTCTCTACGCAAGAGAGCCTCCGACAGTTTTGGAAGCGCCTCACCGAACTGGCGTTCAGCAATATCAGCTTCTAGTTTCCCGACTGAGAAGGTAAGGTGTACGTCCTTCCAGTCTTCTTGGTCCAAGAGCAAGGTCAGAGATAACGGCTTGCACTCCTCGAAGGAGGGGCATGGTTTCCCTGCCTCCACCGCATTTAAGGCAGCCTTCTATCCCTTTTCCAAGAAGGGAAAGGCTCTGGTAGGAGAGGCCACAAAGGAGGGAAGCTTCTACTCAAGGCGGGCACCTTTGAGTTAGTGAAGCCCCTCTCTTTCATCGAGCTCAATAGTAACGTCTGAGCTTTACTATGGCCAAAAACTATGACCTCCGGCTCCGTCTCCTCCTTTAAGGCTGGCTCCTTCCTAAGACGGGCATAGCAGTCCGGATAAAAATCTTTGTTGGGCCAAAATTCCACTTCTTCCAGGGGAATTGCTCCCAACTTTTCTGAGATCACGATCTCCCCGGTTGTCATTGGCATGTGTTCGGCATACTTCCAAGGATTGGTATTCGAGCACAAGGGAAGATCCTTCACGATGAGCCGCTTCTGGGGCCCACGTGATGCTGTAAGTCTACGTAACACCAGTTTCATTGCAGCTTCCTTCTCATCATTCTTCCTTTGAATTTGTTGGATCATCTCAACAATGGAAGAAAGAGTCCTTCTCAGTTCATCTGGGATAGCAGACGATGTAGAAGGAACCGGTTCTGGGTCCGGAACCGACGTAACTGACACTTCGTCGATTTTTTGCTCTTCTACTTGAGGAGTCTGAAACAGCTCCTCCTCCTGACCTTCTCCTAGAAGGTCCTTCTCAGTAGAATCCGACACCTCCGACATCCTATCGTCCACTTGGATGTCTTGAAGGGCGGCTAAGACTTCAGAATCTACCGGATTCAGGGCAATTGGTATCTCCACCTGAGGCTGGGGGATGATTGCATCAGCCGATGCTATAGGGAAAAGGTAGGCCCTCATCTTTTCATTAGGAAGGTAGGGACCTGAGGTGTTTTTCGGAAAACCCCTCACCCAGGATCGTAACGTTTCCCTGGCAGCATCCCTTGACTCCGTTGACTTAGGGTCGTCAAAAGCCTCGTTTATCAGGTTAGAACAAACTGTACAAACCTGAGCGTCCCAATAGCGGAGAACACCTCTGGAGGCTGTGCATGCTGCGTGCCTACTGCAATAATGATGTCCACAGAAGTTCTTACTGCGGACATTACAGAACACACTCCCGCACTTCGGATGGTCGTCCTGTAAGGAGAAGAAAAATTCATGAGTATCAAATGAAGGCTTTTCACTTATATTGAAACATTTAGCTTATATAGAAAAGCTATAAAAGAAAGAAGGAAAGACACATACTTCTATTTCCTGTTCAGTCAATTGCTGTAACCTCCCAAAATATTAAAACTAAGGTTAATTCTATACTAGAATACCTTAATGTAATTTCCAAACGGAAATTTAATGTGTAGTTTTAATATATGGGATTGAAAGAATACAGAAAGAACTCACTTTCTATATAAAGTACGGTCTCAACAAAAGGCTGTACAAGATAACATTAAGTATGATGAAGAACATTAGTGTTATCACAAACTCTGTACAGCAGTTTCTACTAATGCAGTGTGTACTACACTGCGAATATAGCAACTACTGTACATCGCATGTTATTGTGCCAGCTAGCACGAGCCGGTACGTGCCGGCCGGCAACTACCCCTTTATAGATCAAAGATATACTATCTTTAACTAATAGGTGGCAGCCCACTGATTCGTGACTGTGTGCCGGCCGGCAATCATTGCCAGCCGATGGCTGAAAACACTAAAACCCGGCTGCCGGCCGCTAATCGTAGCGGCCAGCGAATTCGGGCTGTGATTCCACTACCAGCCGGCAAAAGTAATAAAACCATGCCGCCGACAGTAGCCAAGAATCAGAGAACCTCTACCTTCCCGGCTGTCGGCTGTTAAGCCGGCCGCTGGGATAGGGGTGCAACACAATAGTCAGAGAAAAAGAGTGAACTTATGGAAGGGGAGAATGTAACATTCAGGCTTCCAAAGAATCCATAGTCTGCCCGGGCTCTACCGACGGACATGGAAGGGAGACCAAGGGAGGTCTGGGGTCACTCTGCAAAGAATAAAGGGTCTCTGCCGGCCGACATGTAGTGCCGGCCGGCAGAGAGCTGAGCCTGTCCTCCATCCTAACCTATACTAGGTACGGAAGTAGGACTACGGCTAAAAGAAAATAAAAGAAAGAGAGGTGGGGAAGGGATAAGGGTCCTATAGACTTCATTCTAGCAGGAGACACACTCAGCCGTTAGGAAAGCTCATCCTAACTAAGAGTTGTCTATTAGGGAGGAAGATTGGCAATACTTGCTAACCTCCTCCCAACCAGAACAAAGTTAGGTGAAGTTATTTCGCCGGGCAACAGAGAAAACTCATTCTCCAGCCCGAGAAAAACAACACAGGACAGTTTGCTAGGCCACTAGAGGAAGGAATCATCTCGTACAGAATCCTTACAACATGGACTAGGGAAGCAAAGCTTCCTGTGTCCGCCCCTAACCTAGCAAAGGAGACTCTTTCTCTATGCTAGGAAGAAGCAGACCACAGACTAGAAACTCTGATGTTCTGCCCTAACCAAAAAAACCAGTCACTCTGGTTATCAGGTCAGGACAGACATATCCTAGAATAGTTATACCTGAATTATTATTCAGATAGAATCACTAGGATTAAGCCAAAGGCTTACAGAGGGAGAGAGGGATTGAACTTAGCCTCCGGAGGAGAAAAAGAACAATCGGGAATGTGCGAAAGTATACTAATGTACCTAGAATACTAGACTAGGTAAGATGAGAATCGATTACCTAAATCACCGAAACTCTCTCGTATACAATCTTGGAAAAAACATTCAACAATATCTTACATGTATAAAATATTTGCCTATAGCTTCAATAAAATAACACTCGAAAAAACTTATACCATGCATGAAAGTACAGTACTAGTGCCAGACGTCTAGGCTACGAGCCTCGCGAAAGGCAGGATCGGTACCTCGACCCGTGTCGAATACACCGAGCTAACACTGACCGAACAATATAAGCATTTCTAGAGTAGCTAAATAGCAAAATTATTAAAGCGTAACAAACCGGGAACGTCGCTCTAGCTAACTAACTGACCCATAAGAGCGAGCGACAGCATCCAGGATGCCTCCGGTAGGCAACAGCTCTTGTTTACGTTAAAATCACTTTTGATTTAATTAAAAACGACAAGAGCTTACATTTATACATAGTAAAGATAATACTCAACTTTCCAGAGGCAGAAGAGGCCGGAGAAGTCATCAAAAAGTTGAATTAAATCCAAAATAACGAGTGAACACAAGGGAAAACACCGAGTAGTTGAGCTACACGAAAATGAATAAAGAGGGCGCTACCGCCTTCATCAGATACACACTGGAAACGGAATAGGAGAGATGCCTTATAAGCGGCTCTCTTTTCATTCTCGTTTCAGATTCTTGTCACTATTCCCCCTCGAAGCGTTAATAATGTTCGGGGCGAAGATAGCTATGTGACGTGTCAAGAATACGTCCTCTGATCTTATGCGATATCCCTGTGAGATTATTTAGGGATATTCGCTCCAGGAGTTAGAATTCTGGATACCTTACGGTAAAATTCTCTGGGAATATCACTGTAGTCAAATATACCCTAGAAAGCTACCTTATAGGAACTTCCATCAGGACGACATGGCCTGAGGCCCAACCCCCCAAAAAAAAAAATATATATATATATATATATATATATATATATATATATATATATATATATGAAATAAGCCATACATATAAATACATTAAAGTCTGGATTCTCTTATCGACCTCGGGATCAGAGCCCCAGGTGAAATCACTCAAAGACTATAGTATCTGACTGGCCGGGTTTCGAACCCTAGTCCAGGATACTTGTATGCCATTGACCATACCACTCAGCCACGAAGAAAGATAAAAGTCAATGACAATTCTTCTTTACATATTCCTTAAATGTGTAAAATTTATCATATATATATATATATATATATATATATATATATATATATATATATATATGATAAATTTTTCACATTTAGACGTGTTTTTGATATTCAAATAAGCCATATATATTTTTGATACATTTAATGTCTAGATTCTCTTAATGACCTCAGGATCAGAGCCCCAGGCGAAATCACACAAAGACAAGAGCTTGTGACCGGCTGGGAATCGAACCCTGGTCGGCAAGCTTGTATAGACAGTGACTAAACCACTTGGCCACGAAGAAAGATAAAAGTCAATGACAGGTATAAGTACAGAAGAATTGTCATTGACTTTTATATTTCTTCGTGGCCAAGTGGTTTAGTCATTGTCTATACAAGCTTGCCGACCAGGGTTCGATTCCCGGCCGGTCACAAGCTCTTGTCTTTGTGTGATTTCGCCTGGGGCTCTGATCCCGAGGTCGTTAAGAGAATCCAGACATTAATGTATCAAAAATATATATGGCTATTTGAATATAAATATATATATATATATATACTGTATATATATATATATATATATATATATATATATATGTATATATATATATATATATATATATATATATATATATATATATATATATATATATTCATCTCCTACGGCTATTGGCGCAAAGGGCCTCGGTTGGATTTCACCAGTCGTCTATCTTGAGCTTTTAAATCAATACTTCTCCATTCATTATCTCTTATTTCACGCTTCATAGTCCCCAGTCGTCTTGGCCTGGGTCTTCTAACATTTCTAGTGCCTTGTGGAGCTCAGTTAAATTTCTCTCGGGGAGTGCGAAGAGCATGACCAAACCATCTCCATCTACCCCTCACCTTGATATCCACATATGGCACCGAGTAATCTTTCTTATAGGTTCACTTCTTATCCTGTCCTAACATTTAACTTCCAATATTCTTCTGATGGCTTTGTTCTCAAAATTACACAATATATTAGATATTGTTCCATTGTCATACTCACAAAAATGATATATAATCCGATTATTATATGTAATTTCAATCGATTTGATTTCCAAATTTTACTTAACTTAGTCATTGTCTGATTGGTTTTTTCTCCCTCGTCTCTCCTATTATGACGTCACAAAAAGTGTTCCATCCAACGTTGCCTTTCTTCCTTTTCTGTTGCTATAACTGATCCATCTCTCTTTCTGATGGGTATATGCTTCTTCTTCTTTGCCCCAGTCGAGATTTCATTAATAATTCTATGAGCAATTCTTACACCATAGCCACTCCCCGAGTTCATAGCTTTGTCAGCCTTATCTGCTTTCCTGTGTAAATATTCTCTCCAGTCACTCCTGGCTTTTCCTTTGACTTCACTATCAATACTGGAATACTTAGCATGCTCTACCTTGTATTTTCATTACTTCCTTGAAGACTTTCAACAATCATTTTCTGTCTTTGTCTCCTTTTTATAATATCCCATGTATCATTTGATATTCATGGCTTTCTCTTTGTAACTACGTACCAAAACTTTACTACCAACTGACTCATATATGTTCTTAATATCACACCATTCTTCGTTAATTGTCTGCTCTTCGTCTTTTAAAGTCTCTAAGACTGCAAATCGATTCCTACATGCAATTGCAAATTTTATCTGTCTTCATCTTCTAAACGCTTAGTTGTATGAAACCTAGGTATTTTATATACCTTTCTTTTGGGTGCTTAAAGTTTTAATTTTAGTGTGGCAGAGAGGAGCTGGTGATCATTACCAATATCTGCACCTCTATAGCTTCTTACATTTCTCAGAGTCCTCCTTCTCTCTTTGTTAATGGCTATGTGATCTATTTGATTTTTGTAATTGCCACATGATGAAGTCCATGTATATTTGCGGATGTCCTTATGTTGGAAAAGACTTCCTCCAATAACAAGATTATTTATTGAAAAGAAATTATAAAATATTCTCCATTTTGTTTTGCAACTTCGCCAAGACCGTCAACACCCATCACATTCTCTATACCTTGATTATTCCTTCCAACTTTAGGTCACCAATCGCAGTTTTCATATCCCTCTCTGGGATCTCATATATTACACTCTGCAATTCTTCCTAGTATTCAACTTTCTTTTCTTCAGGTGAATCATTTGTCGGTGCATAGAAAACTATAACACGCATATTGCACTGCTTTGATTTAAGCATTGCAAGTAACAATCTATTATTTACAGCTTCCCACTCCGCTAATGCCTTTTCTGCTCTTGGTGTCATCATTCACACCCCTTCTCTTCCAACTCCATCTGATATTCCTGAATATATATACAGTATATATATTACTTTGGTCCAAGAATTCCTTACCAATCCCCTTACAACGTGTTCCACTTATGGCCAAGATATCCAAATTATTTATCATAAATTCACTCTCCACTTGCTGTAACTTCCCGATCTGATTCGTGGTTCTATCGTTCCAATTGCCAATTTTCAATTTCTCATTAGTATTTATAAAACAGATTCTTAGTATCCACTACGCCCGAGACTAGGCGCCATTCTGTCATTTTCTCTTTCCAAAGACTGACTATATCCACAGAGGTTTCATTAGCTAGATACATCAAAGGATAGCCAGTTCCTTGCGATGTGCAGTGCCTAACTAAGGCAATTGACTCCTGTCAGTCCTTACTAAATCCAGTAAAATCATACGGCAGGCATCAGGAGTAGAAGCCGAAAAGACATCTTGTCTATCGCTTGAAACCCAGTCCGTCACCCTGCTGCCAGTGACTTCATTGAGATTACGGGGACATATCCTCCAAACCCAAAGTTCTCGTTAGTGCAACAGGTTGCTCATCCGCTTATATAACCGTTGACAAACATGGTTTGCTAAGGTATACTACTTAGATATATATATTTATATAATCATGCATACATACAGTATACTTTAAATATATGTATGCAAATATTTGCATACGATATATATATATATATATATATATATATATATATATATATATATATTTATATGTATATATATATATATATATATATATATATATATATATATATTTATATGTATATATATACTGTAAATATATATGTATATATGTATATATATATATATATATATATATATATATATATATATATATATATATATATATATATATATAAAACACCCACAAACTCAAGAAAAGCGAAGCTTTATTCTAAGCAGTTAAAGGGAGGGAAAACAAACGCTGGAAAAAAAATCCAAAGTCTGACCAATGAGGGAAATAAATGCACTAGAAGTCATATCCCCCTAAAGCCACCTCCCTAACCAGTACCCTCTTAACCCCCACCCCCCACCCCACCCCACCTCCCACCCCACATACACGCACCTTTTTTATAACCCTATTATTTTTATCCTCGATGATTCAGACCAATTTTCCCAGACTCCAATTAAAATGTTTAATGCTTTATATATTTTACATAATATTTGTGTTCCTATATTTCCCAGAGAGAACCACTCGCCACGCATACTCAGAAATTTAATTAACAGACCAGAGGGAGTCTCTCTCTCTCTCTCTCTCTCTCTCTCTCTCTCTAAGATGTGATATAATTTCAGATATTCTGTCTTTTGTTCTGGCTGTGAATAGTTTTGATGTTTCTCTCTCTCTCTCTCTCTCTCTCTCTCTCTCTCTCTCTCTCTCTCTCTCTCTCTCTCTCTTTGACATATGTTCTATTATGAAATATTCAGTACTTCTTTCTGGCTTATAAAAGTTACCAAATTCTTTTGTAAACATTTTGTGAAAATTAATAATTAATGAAAATGCAAATACATTTATTCATTCAAATTTATTGGAATTGATATTTAAGGATGATATTATTTCGATTTATTGAATAGCGAATTAAATATTTCAGATTATTGCTATCTAAAACTAAGTTACATTTCACAAGCTTACTACTACTACTACTACTACTACTACTACTACTACTACTACTACTAACTAACTAACTAACAATAACAAAAAGAGGAAAATAAACTTCAACAGATGTAGCTGCTGAAACTTTTATTATTATTATTATTATTATTATTATTGTTACTACTACTACTAGCTAAGCTACAACCCTAGTTGGAAAGCAAGTAGCTATAAGCCCAAGGGCTCCATTAATGAAAAATAGCCCAGTGAGGAAAGGAAATAAGGAAATAAATAAACGATATGAGAAGTCATGAAAATTAAAATAAAATATCTTAAAAACATTAAAACAGATATTTGATTTATAAACTATAAAAAGACTTTTGTAAGCCTTTTCAACATAAAAACATTTGCTGCGAGTTTGAAATTTTGAAGTTCTACTGATTCAACTACCCGATTAGGAAGATTATTCCACAACTTGGTCACAGCTGTAATAAAACTTCTAGAATACTGTATAGTATTGAGCCTCATGATGAAGAAGGCCTGGCTATTAGAATTAACTGCATAACTAGTATTACGAACAGGATAGAACTGTCCGGGAAGATCTGAATGTAAAGGATGGTCAGAATTATATAAAATCTTATGCAACATGCATAATGAACTAATTGAACAACGGTGCCAGAGATTAATATGTATATCAGGTGTAAGAAATTTAATAGACCGTAAGTTCTTGTCTAACAAATTAAGACTAGAATCAGCAGCTGAAGACCATACAGGAGAACAATACTCGAAACAAGGTAAATGAAAGAATTAAAATACTTCTTCAGAATAGATTGATCACCAAAAATCTTAGAAGACTTTCTCAATAAGCCAATTTTTTGTGCAATTGAAGAAGACATAGACCTATTGTGTTTCTCAAAAGTAAATTTTCTGTCGAGAATCACACCTAAAATTTTAAAATAGTTATACAAAGTTAAAGAAACGTTATCAATGCTGAGATCCGGATGTTGAGGAGCCACGGTCCTTGACCTACTTACAATCATATTGTTATAATTTTTTAGAATTCAACTTCATAGCCCATAATTTGCACCATGCACTAATTTTAGCTAGATCTCTATTAGAGGATTCAGCAACCCCAGATCTACATTCATGAGATGGAATTGATGCAAAGAGAATAGCATCATCTGCCTATGCAACAAGCTTGTTTTCTCAACCAAACCACATATCATGTGTATATAGTATGAAAAGTTATGGGCCAAGAACACTACCCTGAGGAACAACATATGATATTCCTTTACTCACTATGGTGCCCATCAACAACAACTCTTTGCGATCTATTAATTAAAAATTCAATAATGATGCTAAGAAACGACCCACCCACTCCCAACTGTTTGAGTTTGAAAACAATGGCCTCATGATTAACACGGTCAAAGGCAGCACTGAAATCAAGGCCAACCATACGAACTTCCTGACCACAATCAAGGGATTTCTGTACAGCATTGAAAATAGTAAGAAGGGATCACATGCTCCAAGGCCTTTACGATAACCAAATTGCAAACTAGGGAACAGATGATTACCTTCAGAAAACCTATTAAGACCTTTTGCCGAAAGACGTTCAAAAACTTTAGATAATATGGGAGTTATAGAAATTTGGCGGTAATCAGTTGGACTTGAGCTACCACAAACACATTTACATAGTGTAGTAACATTACCCATTCTCCAACAAGTGCTAAAGTCTCCTCTTCTTGCTAACTTGTGCAAAATAACAGATAACTTTGGAGCTAAGAAATCTGCAGTCTTTATAAAAAACAAAGGAAATATACCATTTGGATCTATACCTCAATAAGCATCAAGGTCCATCAAGAGAGCTTTAATTTCACCAGATCGAAAAGCTAAACTAGTTAGTTTAGCCATATGAAAACAGGAATAAGGAAGTTCGAGTTTCTCATTACTCTGCTTACTGTCAAAAACATCAGCCGAAAGGGCAGCCTTTTCCTTTGGACATAGTGACTGAGCCATCTGGTTTAAGTAAAGGAGGAACTGTTGCATCTACACCAAAGAATACAGATTTAAGGGTAGTTCACCACTCATGCTCCTGGGTTGTACCAGAAAGGGTTTCTTTTATGGTTAAATCGTATTCTTTTTCAGTTGAAGCATAAACTCTCTGAGCAAAAGCTCTAAGCCGAGTATAGTTATTCCAGGTCAAATCTGATCTGTTACCCTTCCAAAGATGATAGGCCTCCTGCTTCTCCAAATAAGCACATCTACAATCATCATTGAACCATAGTTTGTCCTTCATTCGGTACCTTAGTACACGAGAAGGGATACGCCTATCAATTATGCTGACTAGATTCTAATTAAAAGGGACAACAGGATCAACACTACTATACAATTGTGATCAATTCAAGCCCAAACGATCATGATTGAGATTTCATAGAAATC
Organism: Palaemon carinicauda; assembly: GCF_036898095.1. NCBI lineage: Eukaryota > Metazoa > Arthropoda > Malacostraca > Decapoda > Palaemonidae > Palaemon > Palaemon carinicauda. The sequence goes on from NC_090746.1 coordinate 78,519,403, forward strand.
TTACATGAGTAAGATACATCAGGGACAGGCTGCTCAGTCTTCACTACTAATGAAGTCAAGGCATGATCAGATGTCCCAACTGGAGAACCAACCTTACTTGTTATAATGCCAGGGGAGTCGATGTATATGAGGTCCAAACAGTTACCAGACCTGTGAGTAGCTTCCCTTTTGATTTGCTCACAGCCTGATTCAGAGGCAAAGTCTAAAGCTCTTAAGCCATCGGTAGGAGAATCAGAATTCAACCACTCCCTATGTTGAGCACTGAAATCACCAACAAAGACAAAAGAGGCCTTTCTATCATCTTCTTGTATCATAGCCATAATGGTAAGAAGGCAATCGGAGATAGAATCATCCATGTCAGAATTCCGGTAGATCGAACACAAATAGAAGTTGTTATGCCTGCCACAAACTTTTAATACTTGTATCTTATGACATCCACATTCATAGCAGGGCTTATGAGAAGCAGGATAGTCAGTACTGATATACACCGCCATCCCCCTAGCCCAAGGGATGGCATCGCGTTTCAATATAATTGGCCTTTTAAAACCAGTTATAAAGAGCTCAGATGAGTGCCTCATATTAGAAACCAAAGTTTCTGAGCACAAAAGAATATCATACTGTCTGGACGCAACTGTAAGGTCTTGAATATTTGCATGAAGACCACGAATATTGTAATACAGTAGACGACATGGACGAAATCTAGGACGAACTGGTCCCAGATTTTGTTCAATGTCTCCAGAGAGCATAAGAATTAATATACACTACAGCTACAATAATTATAAAAAACAACAATAGTTTTAATTTCAACATCACATAGGCTATAATCATACAACTATTACTACAATCAACAACAGCAAAAATATGATCATAAACAATAATAGCTGTAGCTGTTAAAATGTAGAATGTAAACAATAACAACAACATCAGTTTCAATTTCAACAGTATTAAACAGACTGCAACCAGGTTACGCCCACTATTATTATTACAACCAACAATAGCAAAAACGTGATCATTAATTACAACAGCTGTAGCTGTTAAAATTCATAATATAAACAATAAAATCATCATTAATAAAAATAATAATAGTTTCAATTTCAAAAAAATCAAACAGACTGCAATAAGAAAATCATAACATAACAACAGTTGCACTAAAGAAAGCTAGGAATGCTGCAGACTATATTATTATTATTATTATTATTATTATTATTATTATTATTATTATTATTATTATTATTATTATTACTTGCTAAGCTACAACCATAGAAAGCAGGATGCTATAAGCTTAGGGGCTCTAACAGTGAAAATAGCCCATTGAGTAGAGGAAATAAGGAAAAATAATATATTTCAAGAACATTAACTATATAAATATCTCCTATATAAACTACAAAAACTTTAACAAAACAAGAGGAAGAGAAATAAGATAGAATAGTTTGACGGGTGTACCCTCAAGCAAGAGAACTCTAACCCAAGACAGTGGAAAACCACGGTACAGAGAATATGGCACTGCCCAAGACTAGAGAAAAATTGTTTGATTTTGGAGTGTCCTTCTCCTAGAAGAGCTGCTTACCATAGCTAAAGAGTCTCTTCTACCCTTACTTAGAAGAAAGTGGCCACTAATCAATAACAGTACAGTAACCCCTTAGGTGAAGAAGAATTGTTTGGTAATCTCAGTGTTGTCAGGTGTATGAGGACAAAGAAGAATATGTAAAGAATAGGCCAGTTTATTCGGTGTATGTGTAGGCAGAAGGAAAATGAACTCTAACCAGAGAGAAGGATCCAATATAGTACTGTCTGGTCAGTCAAAGGACACCATAACTCTCTAGCTGTAGTATCTCAACAGGTTGCTGGTGCCCTGGCCAACCTACTACAACTAAGACAACCACAACAAAACAACAGTTGCCCTAAAGAAAACGAGTAGTGCAGTCAAGTACAGCCATTTGTAAAGACAACACGCCTCGAATTTTAATTAACAATTGTTCCATAAAAAGCGTCCTCATGCAAATTCACTCTCAGGTCATTGCATGCACATGCATACAGATGGCGCTATCTGCATCGCCAATAAATTTATGCAGAGCAGTTTCTGCCTCTTCGGAATCTCAAAATAGAGAAAAATTATCACAAAACGCAAATTCGAATTGTTTTTTTTTTCAAATGCCTCATGACTTCTGGTGCTTTATGTATGTATGTATGTATGTATGTATGTATGTATGTATGTATATATATACTGTATATATGTATATACTGTATATATATATATATATATATATATATATATATATATATATATATATATATATATATTTGTGTAATATTTATATTCAATATATATATATATATATATATATATATATATATATATAGATAGATAGATAGATAGGCCTATATATAAATATATACATACATGATATTCATGTATATCATATATATATATATATATATATATATATATATATATATATATATATATATATAAATATATATATATATATATATACAAATAGATATATGCGTATATATTTATTATTTACACACACACGCATATATATACAGTATATATGTACTGAGATATATATATATATATATATATATATATATATATCTATATATATGTTTTTGTGTGTATAGAAATACAATATCATCTTCAGTACTAACAGGGTATCAATTATATAGCACATTTTTTATAACTACTGGTAACTAGCATTTTGTTTATGAAATATAACAACTTTTTAGTCTATGTGGGGAGTAAACAATTATTCTTCAACACAAAAGACAGAACAAAATATTTGCTACCCTTATCTTTCATTTTGTACGTATAGTTTTTTTTTTCCTAAATTAAACAATTCTCTCTTGCTATGTTTTGTATTCTGTGATTTTCTTATCTTCATTAAAATTATATCGCTCATCTTTATCGTTATCATATATATAAAACATACCAGAGAAATCAGCTTGATTTCCCAGGCCTCAATGCAGTCCATTACCACTCAAAATATTTTTTAGTTTTTGTAATTTTTCTAAGAAAAATTATATTTTTTAATTATGTTTCGTTCTTATCTTTTTCCCGTTTATTTTTTTTAAACGGACAAACAATCAAATTTCATAGATTGACTTATCCAATTAGTATATGAATTTCCAAACTAATTTTCTTCCACACCATTGACTTTTTGGTCTCGTTATAACCACCTACTAGTAGCCCTAGTTTCCTATGGCTGGTTATAAATATTTACTTTGCATGAAAAGTTTGTTCAGGTTACCCGATTAATATATGAATTTCCAAAATATTTTTCTTTCAAACCATTGACTTCTGGGCTTTATTATAACGCACTACTGATAGCCCCAGTGTCCTTTGGTTACTTACAACTATCTATTTTGCATGGAAAGAAAGTTCAGGTTGCGATCAACCCTCTATTTGCCTTCCCCAAATTCTAAGATTTTGTGAAGGGTAAGTCTTCACCCTTGTCTGATTGTTTGTTTGTTTGAGAGCAACTTTACACGCACAAAAAAAAAAAAAGAAAACTACTGTATTGGTTTTGACCAAACTTGGTAGTGTTGTTGGGTATGATCCGAGGATGTATCTGTAAAATTTCGATAGAGTAAATCAAAGTACAAGTACGTAGCAGTACTTTGAAAATAATAGCAATGTTGAGTAAATGGCAAATATTTTGTTATTTTATTTTTGGTTTGTGAATAACATTACGCCGCAAAAACTACCGACTCAATTTTAACGAGACTTGGTGGACATATGGAGCATGACCCAAGGACAAATCCATTAGATTTTGAAGAAAATACATCGAAGTATAAGTACACAGTGGAGTTAAGAGTAAAATAAGACTGCTTGGGATGGCTAAGGCATGCTCTCTAATGAGTACAACTCAAGTTCTACCCTGAGTAGGGACCAGTATAAGCATCTAATTTCAAATCTTATAGAAGCCAGCCTTCCATTTCTACGTCACTACCAAATAGCCCTCTTGACTTTCCCTTCAACCGCGAGGATAACTCTATTAAAGCTTCGTTTTAGGCGCACGACCCCACAAATCTACTGTGACAGTCCATTTGAACAGTCGCCGGGTCGTTTCCCCGTCTAGAACACCACCGAAACCCCAGAAATGGACGATGCTGAAGTTCCCGCCAATATCATATGTCGGTGACTTCTGCCGAAACAGCTGATGGAATTCTGGGCTCGGAATTCTCGAGTGGTTCTGTAGAAAGCAATTGAATTTCGAGAGTGGCACCGCAGCTTGACATCTAATCTGTATGGCCGTATATCTGGGTAAATTCAGGGCTATATACAATTGTGTAAGTAAATGGATATGGATTCTGCATGTTGATATAAATTTGCATTTTGCATGCATGCATTTTTTCATGCTTTTCTGTATATATGCATGCATTTTTGTCTATATACACAACTTGCGTACGTTAGATAGTCATCTTAACAAAATAAAATGTATATGAACGTATCGAAAATCAGCATTATTCTAAATTACAGATATCTCAAGTACATAAACATATATATTAACATACGATGTGTTAAAATGTAGATTTTAGTATGAGCGACGTGTTTACCTGCGATATATTTTATTGTTGTTTGGATTATATAGAATGATTGATGATTTTAAAATCTTTAGAGACCTAAACAGCCTGCAAGTACTCATTTAGTAAAAAAAAAGAAAAAAAAACGATGAACCCCTCTTTTGAGTGTTGAATGTATATACATTTTGTGATGTGATCGTAATTAATAATGTAATCATGGTTCTGAAATTAGTCAACGTAGCTCATTAGTCCGCTTAGCAAGTTAGGTTAGGCTTGGTTTTCATGTCTCACCTCCTTACTGAATTTCCGAAAAAAAATACTGACCATTTTGCAATGTATTATGTCTTCTAAATTGGAATATTCAGTTAGCTTAAGCTTAAACATTATGTCAGTGGCTTTTTTATTAAAAGTTTATGGGTTTCATTACCGAAATGAGAAGAATCACTCATTGAAGGGGCATTGTGATAAAATCCCTCTTACATCAGAGGTCTGAACTAGAGTAGAATGTTTTGCTGAGGATATCATCATTGTCTTACTATCCACTGGATGTTTTTTACCTGTCGTAGACATACCCCTTCAACCCACAACTTTTATCCCAGCTAAGAATTGGTATGTTATCTCAGACTTCTGCTCTTACATCAGACGATGGGTTTGTCGTAAGCTGCAGTCATTCTGTTTCTTACAAGACTTGCAGCAGGAACGTGTGAATGGGGCTGGGTGGGTCTAGTCAAATACTACTACTACTACTACTACTACTACTACTACTACTACTACTACAATTGACATCATCATTACTCTTTCTATATTTGAGTATAAACAAATCCTATCTCTATGCAGAAAGCTTCAAAGACAAGTCCTTACTACTATTAATACTATTCTGCTACCCTCTTTCCCGACATGGGAAATGTTACTAACCAGACCTTGACGCCTGTTATTGAATCTCTAGGCACCCAGCTGACCACAGCCTCTTGATTGCAGTCTCTGGGCGGCTGAATTATTAATTGATTTCGCCGGGATGGTGTTGAACTTTGATGGAACGTTCTGTCTGACAATTAAAGATAAATGTCCTCGGTTTCGTTTTGCAATTGGTGTGGTTTCAATCGTAGGTCGATTATCTATGCAAGTGTTACTATTTTTTTCAGATTATAGCCTATAAGGATTTTGTTGAATTTGCATTATTAAGATATCTTTCGTTTTTAACTGTCTGAATTTCTCTCTCTCTCTCTCTCTCTCTCTCTCTCTCTCTCTCTCTCTCTCTCTCTCTCTCTCTCTCTCTCTATATATATATATATATTTTTTATTTATATATATATATATATATATATACACACTCACACACACACATATATATATATATATATATATATATATATATATATATATATATATATATACGTGTTGCAGACATAACCAAAAATTATAGCTAATTGACAAAGACTTCTACAATTGATCCCCACAAAGATCACTTAACAAAGAGAATATGTCATTTGCTTGCAATCAGCTCTTGCTTTATAAAGTAGAAAGTAATCATTTAAAAGCTATTGAGAGTCGAGAGATTTTAATCCCCTTCGTTTCAAACAGAATTAATTACGTTCTTTCCCTATGTGATAACAACTGTTGATTACACTTGAAGAGGAGAAACGTTATTGTTTGCATTTTTTTCCTTTTGTTTGATCTTTGTTAATAACGTTTGAAATCCTATTACGTTATACATCAAATTGTTTATATATCATGAGTTTATTTAATTGAGATCAGCGTTTTTTTTTCTGATAATAATCTTTTTTTTTTTTTACTTTTTCATCACACAAAATGTATGATTTTTTAATAACTATTTGTTTGTTTTTGCATGTAATAGTTTTATGAATTTAAATATTAATATTTTCAATTAAAATCAGCATTCTCTTTCCTTTGTGCTTGTTCTTCACACAAGATCTATAATTTATGTAAAACAATTTTTTTTTCTTTCCAATTTATAATGTTATGAACTTCATTATGATATTGTTTTATTTATCTTTGTTTTCTTAAGCATAAATTTTATTTTTTACTTTGGTATGTTTATCATTTATCAGTTTCCCATATCCTCTCTTTTTTAATAGTTCAAAGATTTGGGTAAATTTATTGAAGGAACGGGTGTAAAGAAATTCAATACTTCGGATGGTAGTTTTTAACGAGCATTTGGGTTTGTACATCTGTTTGTACTTTTTTTTTTTTTTAACTTTGTATTGAATATTAAACTAAGACATACCCGACTTCCCGACCATGAGGATAGATTTTTCCTCAATTACTGACAGAACGCAGTAATCCTGAAAAGAAGATCATCAGAGCTATCGAGGATATAGAATATATAATTAATGCTACTGAGGCAGCCATCGAATTCAATAAAACAAATAATAATAATAAAGATGGAGACATATTGAATTAAAAGCTCAAGATAGAGACGACTGGTAAAATCCAACCGAGGTCCTTTACGTCAATCGGCGTAGGAGGATATTATTATTATTATTATTATTATTATTATTATTATTATTATTATTATTATTATAGTAATAATAATGATCACAATTCCAATAACAATTATAGTACTAATAATGATAATAATAGTGAAAAGTCTGCCTTATCACCATTAAATTCATTCTTGTTTGTAAACCTTGCTTACATTAACAACAACAACAACAACAAAACAACATTGACAATATAAATAATATCAACGATAATAATAATAATGATGATAAAAGAACATCGTCACCACTATCGAATTCTATTCCCTCGCCAGTTTATCTATCTGATTAATATTTCATTTTCATTTTCGTAACTTAATTTCTATCCTCCAAACCTTCTGATGTTTGGTCTTCACTCGAAACTGTGCCGGGGACGAGCAATCACTTGGTATTATTGGTATTATTTCCCATGTGTTTTCGAAACTTGAGGCAAGTATTCTCGTCTGAAAGTCTGACTTCTTCTTTCCACATTTATCCTTATATTATGGGGTCGGTTACCTTATGCGCAATCTTCAATCTTCTTTTCTGCCGTTATCCTTACATTACTGGGTCAGTTGCCTGATGCGCACTCTCCAATCTTCTAACCTACCATTATCCCTACATTACGGGGTCGGTTGCCTGATACCCACCATCCAATCTTCTTTCCTACCGTTATCCTTACATTACGGGGACGGTTGCCTGATACCCACCATCCAATCTTCTTTCCTACTGTTATCCTTACATTACGGGGACGGTTACCTGATGCGCACTCTCCAATCTTCTCTCCTACCATTTTACCTACATTATGGGATCGGTTACGTGACGCGCATTATCCAATCTTCTTCTTTCCTAACGTTATCCCGACATTACGGGCCGGTTCCTTGATGCGCGGTAGCCTATCTTCTACTTTCCTACCGTTATCCCTACATTACAGGGTTGGTTGCCTGATGCGTGCTCTCCAATATTCTACTTTCCTACCATTATCCCGATATTAAGGGGCCGGTTCCTTAACACTTGGTGTCCAATCTTCTACTTTCCTATGTTATATCGACATTACGGGGTTGGTTGCCTGATGCATGCTCTCCAATCTTCTACTTTCCTACCATTATCCCGACATTATGTGGTCGGTTCCTTGACGTGTGGTATCCAATCTTCTACTTTCCTGCCGTTATCCTTACATATTGGGGTTGGTTGCCTGATGCAAACTCTACAATCTTCTACTTTCCTACCATTATCCCGATATTACGGGGTCGGTTCTTTGATGTGTGGTATCCAATCTTCTACTTTCCTTAGTTATCCTGACGTTACGGGGTTGGTTGCCTGATGCACGCTCCTACTTTCCTACCATTATCCCGACATTATGGGGTTGGTTCCTTGACGAGTTGTATCCAATCTTCTACTTTCCTACCGTTATCCTTACATATTGGGGTTGGTTGCCTGATGCAAACTCTACAATATTCTACTTTCCTACCATTATTCCGATATTACAGGGTCGGTTCCTTGATGTGTGATATCCAATCTTCTACTTTTATTAGTTACCCTGATGTTACGGGGATATTGGGGTCGGTTGCCTGATGCACAATCTACAATCTTCTACTTTCCTACCGTTATCCTGATATTACAGGGTCAGTTCCTTGAGGTGAGGTATCCAATCTTCTACTTTCCTTAGTTATCCCAACGTTACGGGGTCGGTAGCCTGATGCACGCTCTCCAATCTTCTATTTTCCTACCATTATCCCGACATTAGGGGGTCGGTTCTTTGACGAGTTGTATCCAATCTTCTACTTGCCTACCGTTATCCCTACATATTGGGGTTGGTTGCCTGATGCACACTCTACTTTCCTACCGTTATCCAATATTATGGGTTCGGTTCCTTGACGTGCAGTATCCAATCTTCTACTTTCCTATGTTATATCGACATTACGGGGTTTGTTGCCTGATGCACGCTCTCCAATCTTCTACTTTCCTACCATTATCCCGACATTATGGGGTCGGTTCCTTGACGAGATGTATCCAATCTTCTACTTTCCTACCGTTATCCTTACATATTGGGGTTGGTTGCCTGATGCAAACTCTACAATATTCTACTTTCCTACCATTATTCCGATATTACAGGGTCGGTTCCTTGATGTGTGATATCCAATCTTCTACTTTTATTAGTTACCCTGATGTTACGGGGATATTGGGGTCGGTTGCCTGATGCACAATCTACAATCTTCTACTTTCCTACCGTTATCCTGATATTACGGGGTCGGTTCCTTGAGGTGAGGTATCCAATCTTCTACTTTCCTTAGTTATCCCAACGTTACGGGGTCGGTAGCCTGATGCACGCTCTCCAATCTTCTACTTTCCTACCATTATCCCGACATTAGGGGGTCGGTTCTTTGACGAGTTGTATCCAATCTTCTACTTGCCTACCGTTATCCCTACATATTGGGGTTGGTTGCCTGATGCACACTCTACTTTCCTACCGTTATCCAATATTATGGGTTCGGTTCCTTGACGTGCAGTATCCAATCTTCTACTTTCCTATGTTATATCGACATTACGGGGTTGGTTGCCTGATGCACGCTCTCCAATCTTCTACTTTCCTACCATTATCCCGACATTATGGGGTCGGTTCCTTGATGTGAGGTATCCAATCTTCTACTTTTCTTAGTTATCCCAACGTTACGGGGTCGGTAGCCTGATGCACGCTCTCCAATCTTCTACTTTCCTACCATTATCCCGACATTATGGGTTCGGTTCCTTGACGAGTTGTATCCAATCTTCTACTTTCCTACCGTTATCCCTACATATTGGGGTTGGTTGCCTGATGCGCACTCTTCAGTCTTCTACTTTCCTACCGTTACCCCCGATTTTATGGAGTCGGTTGCCTGATGCACGTTCTCCAGTCTTCTATATTCCTTGACGTGCGGTATCCAATCTTTTACTATCTTACGCTATCCCGACATTATGGGGTCGGTTGCCTGATGGACGCTCTCCAATCTTCTACTTTCCTACTGTTATCCCTACATTACAGGATCGGTTCCGTGAGACTTAGCATGGAGCACAAAGCAAAATGTTCTATGAAATGCAATACAAGACATGCCATGAAACACAATGTGAAAAGCCGTATTACATGTAATGCGAGATGTAGCATGGAACACGTTGTGAAAATCCGTACGAAATGTAATGAGAGACGTTACTTGAAACGCCATGTAAAAAGCATTATGAAATGTAATGCCAGACGTCGCATGAAATACAACGTGAAATGCACTGGGAAATGCCATCCAGATTCGCTGGAAACCTCTTGTTTATTCGACAAAGTCGAATTCGTCATTCACTTGTTTAGATTCGATTAACGCGAGTTACAGTCCAGAGGGTTTTAATCACGTTTCCAAATATTCCATTTCGGTTTTTAATGAGAATGGGCTAATTCTGACTTCGTACCTTTGAGACTGTCTGCCGCTCACATCTGACACCTGAGGTGAGTTGCATTGATGGGCACCAATCCGACTATAAACCAATGCTAATTTATTTCACTAAATAAGTAGATATATTTTTTCTGGTTCAATTATCTAGATATTCGGATAATATTGCTGTTTAACAGATTTATTCATAAAAGGAGAGAGAGAGAGAGAGAGAGAGAGAGAGAGAGAGAGAGAGAGAGAGAGAGAGAGAGCTATACAATACTGGTGTTCACCACCCGTCAAAGGGACGGCTGATGGTTCGACAATTTTTGGGAGAGTATGGTTTCGAGTGTACCTCTCGGTGGTACCCCTCTCACCAGAGTATGACTACTCCCTCTCAACCCTAACCGAGAGACAGGGAGAGACCGAGTAATCATACATCTAGCATATCGTCTATCAAGATAAAAAAATATATTAATTATATATAGCCAGGCACTTGCTCTTTATAATATGGGGAAGGGTGTATAGAACTCTCTCTCTACACTCGAAACCATATTCTCCCAAAAATTGTCTAACCATCAGCCGTCCCTTTGACGGGTGGTGTACACCAGTATTGTATAACTCTCTCTCTCTCTCTCTCTCTCTCTCTCTCTCTCTCTCTCTCTCTCTCTCTCTCTCTCTCTCTCTCATACAGCCCCATACCACGCTCAATCCTCATCTTATGAGGCACGAGATAACTAGCCTGTAAATCATTCAAGACAAATATCCATTTTGTTTAACAGATAAAGCTCTAACCATAAAATAGAAACTAGGTTTTTTATTTATTTATTTATTTTTTTCTTCGGTGGGCGGGCTACTCTCCATCGTCCATTATTTACGTTAATTCGTTACAAAGACGAAAGAGCTTACGGCTTAAGCCCAGGACTTATCCTTAAGCCAGGCCTAAATTGGCAGTTACTTCCTAGGGGCTACTCTGTAATAGGGGCTAAAGAATACTTTAGACTTTTAATCTGAAAAGTTTTCAGAATTTTTAAATTATTTCTTATTTTTTATTAAAAAGCCAATCAGTATTTGCAAATTCCATACGTATGTATATGTTTGTAATCAATTAAATGGTTATATTTATGTGTATATAACACTACTAAAATAAGGTATATGAGGTGGGTCTATTAATGATAAAGATTAATATAAGTAATAAAAAGAAGTAATACGCTTGATCGAATAGTTTAATATTTTAACCTTAAATAACCACCCTTTCAGTATTTTTTTTAACAACAACAACAACAAATACAGCCATTTCTAGCCCACTGCTTAAAAATTGGCCTCGGACATGTCCTTAGTCATGTCTGTGGATTGGCCATCTTTCCTCTCCACGCTGGCCAGTGCGGATTAATGATATTGGGAGATATTTCTCTGATCGCTCACAGCAAACCAACCTAGTATGGGTAGCCCTGACTAGTACAGGTTTGCTGACCATGGCGATACATAAACCCTTTCATCAAGTTAAGGTATCCCTACTAAGAAAGTAATAGTATTTCGAATTCCCTTTGCAGAGAATAATGTCTAAATGCATTTTCATTTATCAATCATCTTCCCCCAAGACCAAATTGACTCTTTTAAACTTCAGAAGATCAAATAGAATACGAACACTTAAGAAATGAATACCTTTAGTATACCTCCCGTAGTTCAATTTATGCATTATTGAGAGATCTTTGCTACATCCTTTCACCTGCGAATTGCATCTACTTTTTAGCCTTCAGTACATCATCGTTACCATTTTGCTGTCCAACCTCTCTTACCTTTTTCCCAAAGTTCCGCCTAAGAACTGAATGGTCTCCCGACCCCAGTGTTCACAAAGCTCAAAATCTACGAATGTAATCATTTAATAAGTCTTGGGGGAAATTAACTTGAGCCTTGTTTCATAATTTTATTATTATTATTATTATTATTATTATTATTATTATTATTATTATTATTATTATTACAAGGGAAGCTACAACCCTAATTGGAAAAGCAAGATGCTATAAGCCCAAGGGCTCCAACAGAGAAAGATAGCTCAGTGAGGAAAGGAAATAAGGAAA
>NC_090746.1:78534379-78576879 GCF_036898095.1 Palaemon carinicauda
CTCTCCCCTTGGTGTGCTCTTTGCTAGCTTCTACATGGGAGTTGTTGAAGAGAGGGTTTGCTCACGAATACGTCGCCCAGACGTGTACGTGAGATACATAGATGACACTTTTATCATGGCCCCTTCTACCCAGGACATCGAGACCCTCCGCAGGACGTTTGAGGAATGCAGCTACCTGACGTTTACTGCCGAACAGAGCAAAGATGGACGGCTGCCCTTCCTAGATGTTCTCATATCCCCTAACACCACCGGATTTGATATTAGTGTGTATATTAAGCCCACTAACCCTGGGTTATGCTTGAATGGAGACAGTGAATGCCCTACCAGGTACAAGGCCTCCACCATCAAGGCCTACGTCCACAGAGCCCTCTCCCACTGCTCCTCTTGGGCTGCCACACACCAAGAACTCCACCGAGTCGCTCAGGTCGTGGTGAACAATTGCTACTCTAATAGACAAGTCAGCCATGAAATCAAGCTAGCCATGGACACCTGGTACCAGGGGGAACAACCGACCGTGAACACCACAAATACCATCAACCTTCACTATAAAGGGTTCGTGCATCAGGATTATCAAAAGGATGAAAAGGCCATGAGAGACTTGATAAAGAGTCACGTCTCCCCTGTGGATAAAAACACAGAGGTCAACTTGACTATTTATTATCAAACTAACAAAACGAGGTCTCTCATCATGAGGAACAACTCAGCCCCGCCGACTCAGGATATTCTCAAACAGACCAAGTGGTCTATTACTACTTATGCCCTGTTCCAGGATGCTCTGGACGTTACATAAGAATGATCACCATGCGTCTGTCAAAGAGACTGTCTTGTCATGTCCAACAAGGTGCAATAAAGCTCATGCCCTCCACGTCCACAGCAACAACATCAAACGTGAGGAAATAATCAAGAACACCGAGATCATAGGCCGTGCTCCAGATAGCAGGAGACTTCGCATACTTGAAGCTCTTCTTATTCAGAGAGAAAAACCGACTCTCAACACTACCCAGGAAATGTTCCTCCTCCCCTCCTGTCAAAGGAACAACACAAGGAAAAATAACCCAACCAACCATGACACCTCCAACCAGGACAACCCAACTGATCAAGACATAAAAAACCCCAACAGCATTGATTAGAGACAGGATAGCCTGCCTAGCCAGCATACCCTCTCGGCGAGTGCTCCCACCAATCAGAGCCCAGCTCCCAGAGGACAAGATGGTGACTCAATACCTAGGAGTGAGTGGGATGGCAGTCTGACTGTACTACAGCCTCTCTCGGCAAGCGGCTTAGCCAATGAGGATCAGCCATTCTATTTGTTCTGCCCACGACGTTCGAGGTAGCCAATGAAAATTCACTGCCTTTCTGACTAAGCCAGAATTGCCATATATAAGGACGTAGGTCTCATCGTTTCCAGGGAAGATTACCTACGGGCCAACCAAGGGAAAGGCCCGTGCCAACAACAAGTGTTGGCTATAATACTCCAACAAGAACATCGTTTCCAGCACTCAAAGCCTGAGGAAGGGAGACAGCACTCCCGAAACGCGTAGCTTGTTCTCTGTATACTTTTACCTGAATTGTGAATTTTACCTGAATTGTGAATCTTATCTAATTTGTGAATTTTATATTAAAACCTTGACTCGCCAATTATTCCTGAATTTGACTACCCACCATGAAGGATGAATTTTGCTCAGTTACTGGCTGTATGCAGTAGTCCTGAAAAGAAGATAATTAGAGCCATCAAGAAGACGGAATATAAAATCAATGCAACTGAGGCAGCCATTATTTTCCACAAAAATTATTATTATTATTATTATTATTATTATTATTATTATTATTATTATAATTATTATTATCTAAGCTAGAACCCTAACTGGAAAAGCAGGTTGCTATAAGCCCAGGGCCTCCGACAGGGAAATAGCCCATTGAGGAAAGAAAATAAAGGAAACAGATAGAATAGTGTGGCCGAGTCTACCATCAAGCAAGAGAACTCTAACCCAAGACAATGGAAGACCATGGTATAGAGGCTATGGCACTACCCAAGACTAGAAAACAAGGGTTTGATTTTGGAGTGTCCATCTCCTAGAAGAGCTGCTTACCATTGATAATTATTGTTTTTAGTTCTAATAACTTCATACATTAGTCTTTATGTGGTATTAAAATAAGATTACCGTACTTTATACATTCTTTACCCGGTAAAGGATGTATAGGGTACGGTACCGGGTATTGAAACAATCCTGTGTAATTTGGTGCAAGTAGAAATTTGTTTTTTAAGGGGTATTGCCCAGTTAGTATAAGAGTTTTGGCAATGAACAAAAATCAAAACAATTCTGCTGTTATTTTTTATAATCACAACTTTATTTGATAAATCGATTTTGGTAATTACTGATATTGATATCAAACCAGATATCAACACTGGTATAAATTGCAATGAATTGATGGATTATAAGGAAAAGATAACTTTTTAAGTTCATACAATCAGTCCGTGATAAATTTCCTCACGGTAAGTCTAAAGAATATCATTGCATATGTACTAATTATATAATTACTATGAGGAAAAATGTAAATAATTTGGAATTGTATTAATTTCCGTTAGTGTGACCGAGTGTGCCTGGTTATGGCTGATAAAAAGAAAAGAAAAAAAAAAGGATTTTTTTTCATTTTGGTAAATCTCACCGAAATATGAAGAAAAGATTGCATGTCGAAGTGCAGATGTTCACCCTAAAATTTGCGCCAAAGACAAGCGCTAAAATATGATTCCGCAAAATAAAAATATTAAGAAAAATAAACTATGAGAAATAACTGTTTTAGAAAACAAAAGAATATTCGAGTTTAACTGGCAATAAAAGAGAGAGAGAGAGAGAGAGAGAGAGAGAGAGAGAGAGAGAGAGAGAGAGAGAGAGAGAGAGAGAGAGAGAGAGAGAGAGAATTTTGCTCAACACATTTCAAGATTTAACCAAAGAATTGGCCCTAAAAGATGTAAAAGAAAATATAGGAATCCTATGTGATCTTCACACTACCTAGAAATTCTCTCTTTCTCTCTCTCTCTCTCTCTCTCTCTCTCTCTCTCTCTCTCTCTCTCTCACACACACACAGACACACACACATACGCACGCACACACACCTGCATTATCGGAAGTCTTTCTTCCGTCAAGAGAATTGGAAAAACGTTTAAGGTCTGCTCTAAAAAAAAAGCAAAAAAAAAGAAAAAAAACTTTTTCTTTCAGCTCCGAAGTTAGAACTGGCAACTGAGACCCCAAGATTTTTCACTTAAAAATAGAAAAAAGAAAAGAAATGAGAAAAGTTAAAGTCTTAAGGTTCAAAGGATACTTTTATTCTTAGGTAAAATTTTGGAGGAGGTTCGCCAAAGTCAAACTCTCCTTTTCGAGAAAGAATAGATTTTGATATTTATATATGTTGTGCTAATATGCAGTTGCCCTCATAGAACTCGAATTAGTATGGCAAAAGGTTAATTCTCTCTCTCTCTCTCTCTCTCTCTCTCTCTCTCTCTCTCTCTCTAACGATGCTTTCAGCATGCTAATGGTAAAACTTTGTTTTATCTCACGTACAATTTTTACCATATGTTCAACATCAAATCAAATCTCTCTCTCTCTCTCTCTCTCTCTCTCTCTCTCTCACCATGCTTTATCCATGCTAAACCTTTTTTATATCATATAATTTTGAGTACATACCCAGATAAACGATTACCCAACATCTTATCAAATCTCTCTCTCTCTCTCTCTCTCTCTCTCTCTCTCTCTCTCATTAATAATACTCAGATACATTGAGTAAGGGTCTCTATTCCCACCGTCGAATGTGGACCCAGAAAATCTTCCTGAAGATTAGTTCGTCCATATCACACTTACTTGAAATTGAATTGCTTCTCACCCCCCCCCCTCCCTTCACCCCTGGGGAAACCAGCATATTTTTCTTTCGGTCGTTGGGAGACATTTGAATTGAGGCTTTGGGAGGCAGCAAAATGGAGAGAGTAGGAGACATTTACAGCGTGTTTGCGAAGGTAGGAGACAAAAGGCTTGGAAATTGATTTTTAAGCGTGGCTCTCTAGGTAGGCAGACCTGAGGACGGGTGTATATATATATATATATATATATGTGTGTGTGTGTGTGTGCGTGCGTGTGTATGTACATATATATATATATATATATACACATATGTGTATATGTGTGTGAGTGAGTTTATTTGTGTGTATGAATATAATCTGGTATTTTATCGATAAGATCATAATGTAGTAATTACCATCTAAGTGTAAATGCAGGTATGTGTGTATAGTTGCAGACGTATATACGCAAACATTCTCCATTGCTGATTCATTACGCTTCCTGACTACTTCAAACACCTCCAAAAAACTATCATTTTGCTATTATTAAGTTTTCAGGAATGGGAAAGCCTTTTCTATTGAATAGGAAAACTTATTGTCATGTAGGCCTAAAACATATCTCGACTTACAAGAAATGCTTTGAGTAAATTTACCCATTCTTATTACAAGAAATGTACCCAATAGATACCTCCTTAATAATGCCAAAATATACTGTGAAAGATTACACGATAACTGATAAGAGAAAGGGGTTAAAGCTTGAGTACATAGCCTCTATGCTATATACCAAATGTCACCAAAGGTTGCAACAAACTTTAGTTACTTTGTAAGCGGTAATAGCTCACAGTGTAGTTTAAGGTTAACACTGGCGTTATCTTTCCCTGTTAGAGCCCTTGGGCTTATAGCATCCTACTTTTCGAACTAGGTGCTGTAGCTTAGCTAATAATAATAATAATAATAATAATAATGATAATAATAATAATAATAATAATAATAATAATAATAATAATAATAATAATAAAGCCATTAAAACGTAAAGTCATCTCAATAACAAACGCTTGTTTCTCAAATACTCTCCGGAAATATCTAAAAGATACAGATAACGTTGGTCGTCTTTGTTATAGAATATTCACTACAAAGGAATATATTACATTAACAGAAAGTGGCAGTCTCTCTCTCTCTCTCTCTCTCTCTCTCTCTCTCTCTCTCTCTCTCTCTCTCGCTTAGCAATTTTAATTGGTTTTCCAAACTGCATCGGACACGAAAGATATCAGAAGATGTAAGCCCATTTTGATAATTGTCAGTTGCTAGGTTAGTTTATCTCATATTATTCTATTTATCTCCTTTGATTTTTTTTCTATTTATTACTTATTTTTTATTCGCATTTTTCTCTTATATCCTCTTTGTTATTATCCTTTTCATTCCTTATTACAAATCGTATTGCTCATTTTCTTCCTGACTTTTTCCATCTTATTAATCATTTCTTCATCAATTTTATATTATATATTAACTATCATTTATTATCATTGATTATACAACGTCATCATTAATTTTTCAAAGACTCTCGTCCTCTTGTATATTATTAATTCCATTTACACAAAGGATGAAGGTGTTAGCCTCCCACCCAAGATCCCTAACTCTGTCACGGGGAGACATCTGCCTAGTATTCGCTATTGGTCACCTTTCCAGATACTGGCCAGATTCGATGGTGAATATTGGGAATCCAGATTTTACACTTTTGTATTTTATTCATATTTTCCAACCAATTTTCTATTTTCGATTCCAATTCGGTAATAATAAATGAAAAAAGGCAATTTAACGAGATTTTTCTTATTTTTATAATTGCTATCATTTAATTTTATTGCAAACAAAGAGCACACACTGCTGGGTGGCTTCCAGTCACCTTTCCAGGTAATGTCCAGACTCGATATAAAAAAGGGAAAGTCCTGATTTTTTACATTTTTATTTGTTTTTATTCATATTTTTCAAAACATTTTAATTGTCATTCATATATAATAAATAAAAAAAGAGGCAATTCAACGGAATTTTTCCTATTAATATTATTACAATCACTTAATTATATTATAAGCAAAGAGCACCTTCTGTCAGATCTCTTCTTCTCCAATTAAAAGACAGGAAGCCGCCACACCGCCATACGCTCTTGAGTTATATAACTCCCAACGTCTAATTACCGAAACTTTTTGGAACAGGAAAACACCTTTTCAAACACCAGGATGACAGACCCCTCGCACCCCAATCCCCCACCCCCGGAGGATAAACAGCCCCCGTGTATGTCCATCCTCTGGGTGGGGGAGAGCTTGGCTCCCTCCACTTCCTTCCTTTGCATTGGTATCCACAAAGATCTTCATATCCTCTGGCTACGAGGAAGGATGACCACTGGGTGGATGGGGGGAAAGGATAGCCCCACTGCTAGGGGGGGGGGACAGATTGACCCCATTGGGTAGGGAGAAGGGAAGGGGGAGCCCCATGTGGTAGAGGGGAATGATAAGGTAGCCCTATGGGGTAGGGGAAAGGACATGGTATTCCCTTTGGGTGGGGGAAAGGACAGGGTAGGCCAATGGGGTGGGGGAAGGACAGTGTTACCCTCTCCCCAGCCTCCAAAATAAAAGACAAAATAAAACAACAATGGTTCTCTCATTCTCTCATTTTTCCTCTCGTCCTGTAAGCTTACAAACCGGAAGACCATTATGCGTTAATGTGGTCGTTCTATTCTTTTTCCGTAATGAGCCCTAGAGTAGCGGGCCTCGCCCCCAGGGACATATCTCACTTACCGCACGCTTCTCGTGTCTTCCTTTTCTGGAGATGCCCCTCTGTAATTTTTTGGTGGTCTTCACTTGCAAGACGTCGCTCTGTGCTTTTGTTTATTTGTGTGTAGTGTGCTGGAGGATTCAGCTCTGCGCTTTTGTTTATTTATGCATCATGTGCTGGGGAATCAACCTCTATACTTTTATCTATTTACGCATCATGTGCTGGAGGGTTTAGCTCTGCACTTTTGTTTATAAAGACATCATGAGCTGGAGGATCTACCTCTTCACTTTTGTTTATTAAGCATCATGTGCAGGAGGATTTAAGTCTACACTTTTGTTTATAAAGGCATCGTGAACTGGAGGATCTAGCTTTGCCCTTTAGTTTATTTAAGCATCATATGCTGGAGGATTTACATCTGCACTTTTGTTTATTTACTCATTATGTGGTGGAGAATTTAGCTCTGCGCTTTTGTTTATTTACACAACATGTGCTATAGGATTTAGCTCTGTGCTTTTGTTTATTTACACAACATGTGCTATAGGATTTAGCTCTGTGCTTTTGTTTATTTACGGAACATTTGCTGGAGGATTTAGCTCTGGCCTTTAGGTTATTTATGCATCATGTGCTGGAGGATTTAGCTCTTTACTTTTGTTTCTTTAATTTTCATGTGCTGGAGAATTTAGATCGGCAATTTTGTTTATTTACGCATCATGTGCTGAAGGATTTAGCTCTGTTCTCTTGTTCATTTATACATCATGTGCTGGGGAATTTAGCTCTGCACTTCTGTTTATTTATGCATCTTGTTCTGGAAAGTTTAGCGGTGCACTTTTGTTTATTTACGCATCATGTGTTTGAGGATTTCACTCTGCGCTTTTGTTCATTAACGTATTATGGGCTTTAGGATTTAGCTCTGCACTTCTGTTTATTTAGGCATCGTGTGCGAAGGATTAAAGTCTGCACTTTTGTTTGTTTATATCTTATGTACTGTAGAATTTAGCTCTGCACTTTTGTATATTCACTCCTCATGTGCTGGAGACGATAGCTCTGTACTTTTGTTTATTTATGCATCGTGTGCTACAGGATTGAACTCTGCAATTTAATTTAGTTACTTATTACGTGCTGTAGGATTTAGCTCTGCACTTTTTTACTCGTCATCTGCTATAGGATTTATCTCTGCCTTTTTGTTTATTTATGCATCATAAGCTGGAGGGTTTAGTTTAGCATTTTTGTTTATCTATGCATCATGTGCTGGTAGATTCTGCTCTGCAGCTTTTTTTTTTTTTATTTGCCCAGCATGTGCTGGAGGATTTAGTTCTGTGCTTTTGTTAATTTACTCATCATCTGCACTTGTGTTTATTTATGCATCTTGTTCTGGAAGATTTAGCTCTGCAATTTTGTTTATTTACTCATCATGTGTTGCTCTGCGCTTTTGTTCATTTACGTATCATGGGCTTCAGGATTTAGCCCTGCACTTTTGGTTATATATGATTTTGTGCTGGAGTATTAAAGTCTACACTTTTGTTTATTTATATCTTATATGCTGTAGGATTTAGTTCTTTACATTTGCATATTCACTCCTCATCTGCTAGAGGATTTAGCTCTGTGGTTTTGTTTAATTGTGCTTTATGTACGAAAGGATTTAGCTCTGCACTTTTGTTTATCTATGCATTGTGTGGTGGAAGATTTTGCTCTGCTCTTTTGTTAATCTACTTCTTATGTGATGAAGGATTTAGCTCTGCCCTTTTGTTTATTTACTTCTTATGTGGTGGTGGATTTATATATTTCACTCGTCATATGCTGGAGGATTTAGCTCTGCGCTTTTGTTATTTTACACATCCTGTGCTGGAGGATTTAACTCTGCGCTTTTATTTTACGCATCATGTGCTGGAGGATTTAGCTCTGTGCTTTTGTTATTTTACGCATCATGGCTGGAGGATTTAGCTCTGCGCTTTTGTTATTTTACACATCATGTGTTGGAGGATTTAGCTCTGTGCTTTTGTTATTTTACGCATCATGTGCTGGAGGATTTAGCTCTGCACTCTTATTTATTTACATATCATGTGCTGGAGGATATAGCTCTGCACTTTTGTTTATTTGCATAACATGTGCTGGAGGATTTAGCTCTGCGCTTTTGTTATTTTACACATCATGTGCTGGAGGATTTAGCTCTGCACTTTTGTTATTTTACACATTATGTGGTGGAGGTTTTAGCTCTGCGCTTTTGTTATTTTACACATCATGTGCTGGAGGATTTAGCTCTGCACTCTTATTTATTTACATATCATGTGCTGGAGGATTTAGCTCTGTGCTTTTGTTATTTTACGCATCATGTGCTGCAGGATTTAGCTCTGTGCTTTTGTTATTTTACACATCATGTGCTGGAGGATTTAGCTATTCACTTTTGTTTATTTTCACATCATGTGCTGGAGGATTTAGCTATTCACTTTTGTTTATTTGCATAACATGTGCTGGAGGATTTAGCTCTGCGCTTTTGTTATTTTACACATCATGTGCTGGAAGATTTAGCTCTACACTTTTGTTTATTTGCATAACATGTGCTGGAGGATTTAGCTATGCGCTTTTGTTATTTTATGCATCATATGTTGGAGGATTTACCTCTGCACTCTTATTTATTTACATATCATGTGCTGGAGGATTTAGCTCTGCGCTTTTGTTATTTTACACATCATGTGCTGGAAGATTTAGCTCTACACTTTTGTTTATTTGCATAACATGTGCTGGAGGATTTAGCTCTGCGCTTTTGTTATTTTACGCATCATGTGCTGGAGGATTTAGCTCTGCGCTTTTGTTATTTTACGCATCATGTGCTGGAGGATTTAGCTCTGCACTCTTATTTATTTACTTATCATGTGCTGGAGGATTTAGCTCTGCGCTTTTGTTATTTTACGCAACTTGTGCTGGAGGATTTAGCTCTGTACTCCTTTTTATTTACATATCATGTGCTGGAGGATTAAGCTCTGCGGTTTTGTTATTTTACACATCATGTGTTGGAGGATTTAGCTCTGCACTCTTATTTATTTACATATCATGTGCTGGAGGATTTAGCTCTGCACTCTTATTTATTTACATATCATGTGCTGGAGGATTTAGCTCTGCACTTTTTGTTTATTTGCATAACATGTGCTGGAGGATTTAGCTCTGCGCTTTTGTTATTTTACGCAACTTGTGCTGGAGGATTTAGCTCTGCACTCCTTTTTATTTACATATCATGTGCTGGAGGATTTAGCTCTGCGCTTTTGTTATTTTACACACCATGTATTGGAGGATTTAGCTCTGCACTTTTGTTATTTTATGCATCATGTGCTGGAGGATTTAGCTCTGCACTTTTGTTATTTTATGCATCATGTGCTGGAGGATTTAGCTCTGCACTCTTATTTATTTACATATCATGTGCTGGAGGATTTAGCTCTGCACTTTTGTCATGTTACGCACCATGTATTGGAGGATTTAGCTCTGCACTCTTATTTATTTACATATTATGTGCTGGAGGATTTAGCTCTGCGCTTTTATTATTTTACGCAACTTGTGCTGGAGGATTTAGCTCTGCGCTTTTGTTATTTTACGCAACTTGTGCTGGAGGATTTAGCTCTGCACTCCTTTTCATTTACATATCATATGCTGGAGGATTAAGCCCTGCGCTTTTGTTATTTTACACATCATGTGTTGGAGGATTTAGCTCTGCACTTTTGTTATTTTATGCATCATGTGCTGGAGGATTTAGCTCTGCACATTTGTTATTTTATGCATCATGTGCTGGAGGATTTAGCTCTGCACTCTTATTTATTTACATATCATGTGCTGGAGGATTTAGCTCTGTGCTTTTGTTATTTTACGCATCATGTGCTGGAGGATTTAGCTCTGCGCTTTTGTTATTTTACGCAATTTGTGCTGGAGGATTTAGCTCTGCACTCCTTTTTATTTACATATCATGTGCTGGAGGATTTAGCTTTGCGCTTTTGTTATTTTACACATGTGCTGGAGGATTTAGCTCTGCACTTTTGTTTATTTGCATAACATGTGCTGAAGGATTTAGCTCTGCGCTTTTGTTATTTTACACATCATGTGCTGGAGGATTTAGCTCTGCACTTTTGTTTATTTGCATAACATGTGCTGGAGGATTTAGCTCTGCACTTTTGTTTATTTGCATAACATGTTCTGGAGGATTTAGCTCTGCGCTTTTGTTATTTTACACATCATGTGCTGGAGGATTTAGCTATTCACTTTTGTTTATTTTCACATCATGTGCTGGAGGATTTAGCTATTCACTTTTGTTTATTTGCATAACATGTGCTGGAGGATTTAGCTCTGCGCTTTTGTTATTTTACACATCATGTGCTGGAGGATTTAGCTCTGCACTTTTGTTTATTTGCATAACATGTGCTGTAGGATTTAGCTCTGCACTTTTGTTTATTTGCATAACATGTGCTGGAGGATTTAGCTCTGCGCTTTTGTTATTTTACGCATCATGTGCTGGAGGATTTAGCTCTGCACTTGTGTTTATTTGCATAACATGTGCTGGAGGATTTAGCTCTGCACTTTTTGTTTATTTGCATAACATGTGCTGGAGGATTTAGCTCTGCGCTTTTGTTATTTTACACATCATGTGCTGAAGGATTTAGCTCTGCACTTGTGTTTATTTGCCTAACATGTGCTGGAGGATTTAGCTCTGCACTTTTTGTTTATTTGCATAACATGTGCTGGAGGATTTAGCTCTGCGCTTTTGTTATTTTACACATCATGTGCTGAAGGATTTAGCTCTACACTTTTGTTTATTTGCATAACATGTGCTGGAGGATTTAGCTCTGCACTTTTGCTATTTTACACATCATCTGCTGGAGGATTTAGATATTCACTTTTGTTTATTTTCACATCATGTGCTGCAGGATTTAGCTATTCACTTTTGTTTATTTGCATATCATATGCTGGAGGATTTAGCTCTGTGCTTTTGTTATTTTACACATCATGTGGTGGAGGATATAGCTCTACACTTTTGTTTATTTGCATAACATGTGCTGGAGGATTTAGCTCTGCACTTTTGTTTATTTGCATAACATGTGCTGGAGGATTTAGCTCTGCGCTTTTGTTATTTCACACATCATGTGCTGGAGGATTTAGCTATTCACTTTTGTTTATTTTCACATCATGTGCTGGAGGATTTAGCTATTCACTTTTGTTTATTTGCATAACATGTGCTGGAGGATTTAGCTCTGCGCTTTTGTTATTTTACACATCATGTGCTGGAGGATTTAGCTATTCACTTTTGTTTATTTGCATAACATGTGCTGGAGGATTTAGCTCTGCGCTTTTGTTATTTTACACATCATGTGCTGGAGGATTTAGCTATTCACTTTTGTTTATTTGCATAACATGTGCTGGAGGATTTAGCTCTGCGCTTTTGTTATTTTACACATCATGTGCTGGAGGATTTAGCTCTACACTTTTGTTTATTTGCATAACATGTGCTGGAGGATTTAGCTATGCGCTTTTGTTATTTTACACATCATGTGCTTGAGGATTTAGCTATTCACTTTTGTTTATTTATGCATCATGTTCCGGAGGATTTAGCTCTGTGCTTTTGTGTATTTACTCGTCATGTGCTGGAAGTTTTAGCTCTGAAATTTTGTTTATTTACGCATCATTTGCCGGAGAATTTAGGTCTGCGTTTGTGTGTATTTACTTTTCATATTCTGATGTATATTTACGCATCAATTGATGGAGGAATCAGCTTTGTACTTTTGTTTAATTACACATCATGTACGAGAGGATTTAGTTTAGGCAGTCAGGAGGCACTCAACGTCTGTCAGTTTAGATTTATTTTCAATTAAAGGCATTAATGTTTATGCATGTATGTATATATATATATATATATATACATATATATGTATCTATACATATATATGTATACACACACACACACATATATATATATATATATATATATGGATATATATATATATATATATATTTATATTTATATATATATATATATATATATATGTATGTATGTATGTATGTATTTATGTTTGTATATATACTTTAAAAACAACCAACATCTCTCTCTCTCTCTCTCTCTCTCTCTCCTCTCTCTCTCTCTCTCTGAAAAATTCTTATTCTAAATCCAGCTTTCATTTTATGCAATCCATCCATCAGGAAGCGGTAATCCAGCAACAATTAGTCTTAAGACAGGAGCCCATTAGAGCCAACGTTCAAACGGCTTTTCGCTCAAATGGGGGAGATCCAACACTCTCTCTCTCTCTCTCTCTCTCTCTCTCTCTCTCTCTCTCTCTCTCTCTCTCAATTCTCCTTTTTTAAGTGAGAGCATTAGAACTACGCGTAAATAGCGAAGGCTTTTATATACATTTTGTGCCCTGGTGTCTTAAATCTGTCTGTGGTACCATTCTTTTTCACGGCACTGTTTAGTTTGGGTCATTAATTTAGGGCGTAAAGGATTTTGTAGAACTTCCAATCTCTCTCTCTCTCTCTCTCTCTCTCTCTCTCTCTCTCTCTCTCTCTCTCTCTCTCTCTCTCTCTCTCTCTCTCTCTCTTAGCTAAAAGGATATTTTCCTGTAATGCTAGGTAAACGGAATAATATTGTTATTAGAATATTCTGATACTATTAATAAGTTTTTTTTCCTTTATGGTGAATCTATATAAACTTTACTCAACCTCAAAAATTAGTCTTTACCTGATTATGATTATGATAAAGATGAATTATTATTTAGATATTTATAATACTGTTGGTAAAAATACCAGTGGTAACAATTATTCTTGCTATGATAATGAGAATACAAAACCCCGTTAAGGCTAACTACTCAACCTATCTAGACTTCTACATTCTTGTCTTTCCCAAAATTCTACATCATGTTGTCAATGACGGGGCCCACCTTTTTCGTAAGGAACAGCCGAACAAAATACAAATAGAAAATAAAAGATCATGTAATGATGGTAGATAAAGAGAAAAAAGTAAACAGTACATCGCTTCAAAGTCACTCAGATATACAGAAATAAACGATTTATTCAGATCCTCATATAGATTATTACACCTACGCCACAAGCTTACATGCCTCAATGCTGCCTATTGTCGTTTAAGCAAGGTAGCTAAGAATACTGTATAGTTCATAAATGGTGTTTTCTTACGAGGCCGGGTGTTAATCTCTCTCTCTCTCTCTCTCTCTCTCTCTCTCTCTCTCTCTCTCTCTCTCTCTCTCTCCTATTTTGTCAAGGGTTATAGTCGACGTAGAGTATATGAACACCTAAGAAGAGCTTTTATGTTTTAGCCCATTCATTTTGCAGAGGCTCGGTGGTTGATAAACCCGCGCACATGAATTGAAGATGACCTTTTAGGCTTTTTAAAGAAGATCTACCGTGGAAGAATTGCGTTTTGCGGTGAGAAGAAGAAGAACCATCCAGGAGCGTTTGTTGTTTTGAGCTGCGAGTCGCCAAACTGAGTCATATGTCGTTTATTTGTGATGTGTCTCAGCTCTGGAGATTGCAATGCTTTAGAGGTATTGATATGCATAGGTTTAAAAGAAAGTATTTTTGTAGAACACCATAGTCAAATGTGTTCATGAGAAAATAGCTTTAACATTTATGTGGAATACAGTACTGCATTTTATAAAATCTTAAGTATACTGACCTAAGCAATAGCTTCGTGATTACAGACAGCTAGGAGCAATGTTATATTTACAGTCTCATTGTGATCCATAACCTCTCACATAAGCCCACTGCACGTCCTTAGCTGTTTACCACCACAGCTTTATCTTACTACCTCAATGGTGTCACCATCCTCGTGAGCTAAGTGTGGGGAGGGGGGTGTTTAGCGAAGCCTATAGGTCTATCTGCTGAGTCATCAGCAGCCCTTCCCTGGCCCTCTTTGGTCCTAGCTTGGGTGGAGAGGGGGCTTGGGCGCTGATCATGTGTGTATATGGTCAGTCTCTAGGGCACGTCCTGCTCGATAAGGCAATGTCACTGTCCTTTACCCCTGCCATTCATGATCGGCCTTTAAACCTTTAAAAAGTATGCTATTGCATAAACCAGCTGCTGCTAGTAAAGGGGATATTTTCTCACTGTCCAAAGGCTAGTGGAAAGGGTAGCCAGATCTCCCTTTCTGGTCGATAGCCGAGGAAATAAAAAAAAAATACAGGAGAAAAATACACATTTGCTGTTATTGATAAATTTATCCGAAGAATTGAGAGAATTCTAACACTCAATTTCATGCTTGGTCTATACACCAACCTCTCAGGAACTGTTGGAAGTGCCGTGAACCATATATATATATATATATATATATATATATATATATATATATATATATATATATATATATATATATATATACTGTATATATATAAATATATATATATATATGTATATATATATACATACATATATATATGTATATATATATAATGTATAAATATATATATATATATATATATGTATGTATATATATAAATATATATATATATATATATATATATATATATATATTTGTATATGAATTTTACATATATATATATATATATATATATATATATATATATATTATATATATATATGTATATATATATATTATATATTATATATATATATATATATATCCTCTTCTAATTGGGGATACCCTAACGCAGCGAAAAGGTTCGTGTATCGCCATGAGAAGCAAAGCTGCACTAGTCATGGACACCCTTACTAGGTTGGTTTGCTCTGAACGCTCAGCAAGTCTGCCAACATCACCAACCTACACTGGCTAGCATGGTGATGAAAACTGGCCAAACCCCAAACTTTTTTTCCTCCAGTGGATTGGAAACTGCTGCATTTGATATATATATATATATATATATATATATATATATATATATATATATATATATATATATATATATATATATTGTGTGTGTGTGTATAAATACAAATAAAGGCATAATGCTGTAATAATGCAATAATAATGCACCCAACGTAACTGCACTTTCGAGCAAAAGACGGACTACGCATTTCTTGAAAGCACCCATTACCCACATCAAGATGCTTCATAATCGAGGTCACTACGAGATCATTAATAACGAAATCAATAACGATCTCCGGCCGGGTGTTTTCGCTTGCTCGGATAAGTGACTGCTTGATTGATCGCCTTCACCTGCCCCATCACCTTAATGGAAAATCCTTCCTTGGTTTTTTAGCGAAAAGATAGGAAGGACCTTTTTCGGGGGTGTTGGGGTGGGTGATCTTAAGATCTTTTCAAGTAAAAGGTGAGTTCATTTTAAAATTTTAAAGTAACCTTTTAAAGTGAGTATTTTTTTTTTCAGTGGTAGAATTTCAAGTTTTATTTCAATGAGAATTTGAATAGTTTTTCACCTGTGAAATTTAAATTTTATTTTAATGTGAATTTGAAAGTATATTCTGAGAGATAGATCCCTTTTTTCAGGTTTTCTGTGTGAAACGTGATCAAATTATATTTTTTACAGCTAATTTTTTCGGTGAAACATTATTCAAGTTCATTCATTACATCTATGATGGATGCAGACACTTGGTGGTGGCACTTGAAAACAACTAAGTTTGTTTATCAACAATTCAAGCTCATTTACGATATTGACAGCAAATTATATCAAAATAAAAGCTCTTGCGATATCTTAATAAACATTATTGTTCTTTGTTATCAAAACAAATAAATGACAAGTAATTGATAGACGTCATTAGGAAAAATCAATTCCCAAAGACTAAGATCAACTGAAAATCCTTGTAAGTGGGAAAATGGATTCCCCGGGACCTGGAATTTTTCAGGTATGGTACTTCCATCAATCGATGATTTAAAACAGATTTTGAAGCGATGCAACGTAACCGAGATTTCACGGAGATTTTTATTAATCACATAACACTGTCTTGACCAAGTTTCAGTTTATCCTGCCTTAACTAGAATGCATTCTAATCCACCTTAACTAGGGTGTTTTGTATCCCGTCATTACCAAGTGCATTTTATTCTGCCTTTATCAAGTTGCATTCTATCGTGCATTAACCAGGACGTGTTCTACTCTACTGTAATAAGAGTGTTCTTTCCAGCCAAAAATAGAATGAGTTATATCTTACCTTAATTAGGATGTTTTTAGGCCACCTTAACTAGGGTGTGTTCTACCCCTCCTTAACCAGAGTGTGTTCTATCCCTCCTTAACCAGAGTGTGTTCTATCCCTCCTTAACCAGAGTGTGTTCTATCCTACCTTAACGAGGGTGTGTTCTATTCCACCTTAGCCTGGGTGTGCTATCTTTCCTTAAACATAATGCATTCTATCCCATCTTAACCAGGTCGCTTTCTATACAGCCTTATCCAGGGTGTGTTCTATCCCACCTTGATCAGGGTATGTTCTATCCCGCCTCATCCGGGTTGCGTTCTATCGCACCTCAACTGGGTTGCGTGCTCTCCCTCTTCAATCGGGTTGCATTCTATCCCGCATTAGCCAGGGTGCGCTTTATTTACCTCAACCATATTGCACTCTATCTCGACTTAACTAGGGTGCATTCTATCCAGTCTTAACTAGGATATATTCTATCTGGCCTAAACCAAGGTGTTTTATCTTGCTTTAACTATAGTGTATTCTACCATGCCTTAACCAGGTTATTTTCCATCCAGCCTTATCTAACGTGTATTCTATTTTGCCTTAACCCGAGTGCATTAGCCAGGGTGCGTTTTATCCTGTCTAATCCAGATTGCATTCTATCTTGATGTAACCAGGGTAAATTCTATCCACCCTTAACCAGGATGTATTCTATCCGGTCTTAACCAGAGTGTGTTATCCTGCTTTAATTAGAGTGCATTCTACCCTGTCTTAACCAGGTTGTTTTCTATCCTGCCTTAACCAGGGTGCGTTCTATCCTGCCTCAACTATGGCACGTTTCTATCCCACCTCAACCATGGTGTGTTATATCCCGCATTAGTGTAGATGAGTTCTTTCCTGCCTCAACCAGATCACATCTATCCTACCTTCATCATGATATATTTTATCATGCCTTAACCAGAGCGCGTTCTATCCTACCCTAATCATGGTGTGTTTTAACCCTCCTTAACCAGGCGACTTTCTATTCTGCCTCAACTAGGGTGCGTTCTATCCCACCTTAATCGGGGTGCGTTCTATCGTGTCCTAATCAAAGTGCATTCTATGCTGCCTCATGCAGCGTGCATTCTATCCTGCCTTAACCAGGGTATGGTCTATCCTGCCTTAACCAAGTTATGTTAAATCCTGCATTAGCCTGGGTGAGTTCTTTCCTGTCTCAGCCAGGTTACATATATCCCGCCTTAACCAGTATGTATTCTATCTGGCCTAAACCCGAGCTTGTTCTATCCTACTTTAATCAGGATGTGTTTTATCCCTCCTTAACCAGGGTGCTATCTATTCTGCGTCAACTAGGGTGCACTCTATCCTGCCTTAACTAGAGTGTGTTCTATCCTGCCTTAACTAGGGTGTGTTCTATCCTGCCTTAGCTAGGGTGTATTCTATCCCACCTTAATCGGAGTGCGTTTTATCGCGTCTTAATCAAGGTGCATTCTATCCTGTCTTAATCAGAGTGCATTCTATCCCTTCTTAATCGGGGTACTTTCTATCCCTTCTTAATCAGAGTCCTTTCAATCCCTTCTTAATCAGGGTACTTTCTACCCCTTTTTAATCAAGGTACTTTCAATCCCATCTTAACCAGGGTGCATTGTTACGTTGCATACAAACGCTGCTGTTCTCAGCCCTAATATTCCTTCATACACGTAGACTACGAAAAAGGCAGCGAAATTCTCCCTAAGAATATGAACGATTAATAAGCTTAACGTACTGGTCCATTACCAGCCATAGAGTAAGCTGCTTTACAGATGGATTTGATGAAGATAGAATTCATTCGCCATAGTTTCTAATGAGATATATGATTCATCAATGATTATTACTTTGTATAAACACGATGTAATTTTGTATGATTTTGGGGGGATTTTTTTACCCCAGTAATTTTCCAAACTTTGATATATATATATATATATATATATATATATATATATATATATATATATATATATATATATATATATGAGAGTCTTTGTGGGGAGAGAGATAAATATTTATACTGTATATATACAGTATAGATACACACACACACACACACACACACACATATATATATATATATATATATATATATATATATATATATATATATATATATATGCATATATACACATACATACATACATACATACATAAAACCGATCCATTAATCAATAGAAAGAAATAATTCTTTATCATAACATATTATCACACATTGTACCTTATTTCTACATGACACCCCAAAATTTTTTTTATTGTTATTGCGTAAGTCAGAATTTGATTTTCTGTTATTACGTTTATCAGAATTTCTTTTTATGCGTGGTTGCTTATGTCAGAATTTGTATTTCTATATTATTGTTTATGTGAAATAGTTTTGCCGTATTATTGCTGTAATATTTCGTGCGTCAGAATATGTTTTTCTGTATTATTCACTATCAGGTATCAGCCTTTAGGGTATTATCCTACTAAGGTATTGTCACTGTTCCTAGCCTCTGCCATTCATGAGCGACCTTTAAACCTTCAAGAGGATAATTAGACAATAGCTAATAAGGAATTTATTTCAGCTTATTGAAAACCACAATGCGCGAATGGAATATATTTCCTCATATATATTTGACCAGAGGCAATAATACTTTCAATTTAGATTATGAGACCACTTCAATTGTTCCTATATAGTCCATATTCTACAGTCAATATATTTGAAATTAAGGATACCCATATACTATAGAATATATTCTATAGTTCTATAGTTCCCCATCGACATGTCAAATGGCGACCGAATAGGGGAGGTGATATGGAAGTTGACTAATGAGGAAAGCAGTTTGGAGAGAGAGAGAGAGAGAGAGAGAGAGAGAGAGAGAGAGAGAGAGAGAGAGAGAGAGAGAGAGAGAGAGAGAGACAGAGACCAGGCATTAGAGTAGGGCCATCACCATCCAAGGGAGTATCAAAGGCTCTCCACAGACCTACGTGACTCCCTAAGGAAGCGAATTACTCCGGGGGGGGGGGGCGTGCTCTCTAGTACCCACTCCCCCCCACCCCCATGTCCTCAATCATCTGAGCAGTCAGGAGTTTGACTTAAAGCGAAGCCAAGGCCCATGATGATTCCATTACAAACAAGGATTGTGGTGGCCTATTGGAAACGTCCCTGCCTGACATCCTCCTGACTGGGGTTCGAGTCCCGTTCAAGCTCGATACTTTCTTGTAGGGTCTGCAACCTCACCATCCTTGTAAGCTAAGGATGAGGAGTTTGTGGGAACCTATATGACAAGGGGCGGCAACCTTCTGAACCTAATGTACCACATGATAATTACTACCATTATTTTTACTTCCTCGTGTGCCAGTCGTTATTTTTAAGCCACATATAGTAAAATTAGAATTTAATTGTTCAGTAAGTAGTGATGATTTTAATTATAATGTATTTTCCTGAACATTCATAACACAAATGTGATAATTTTGCTGTATTTAGTATTCTCTTTAACAAAAATATCTTGTATTTTAAGTTTATACCTCACCATACCAATGGCATCACTGGCCCACCTTCTCAAAGGGCAAAGTTTAAATTCCAGATGAATATTTGGACACCTTGAGTTACACACAACCCTCAGAGCGATCCATTGTAAGCCTGTTGTGATGGGGCCTGAGGATGTGCTTCATGTGTAAATATAATTTTATTGACGAACTATGCGGTGCAATTTCAGAATGGATTGCCCAATTTTATCCTCAACCATTTTTTAAAGCCCTTATTTTTTCCTACCATAACAGGAGCACCATCTGTTGTAATGGCAAGAAATCTTTCCTATGTCTTCCTCTCTTTTCTCAAAAGGGTCAGTGAATGCCTTCAATAGTTATCCTTCCCTGGTATTGTCATACACAGGTTTAAGACAACATAGCTCCTCGTGTACACCTGTGTCACTATACCTGCTAAAAGCAGCCAAGCAGGGAATGCCATTAATATCCACGCTGCACAGTGAGCACATGTGTACTTCTAAAAGTAACCAATTGTTGCTGATTTACATTATCAGCCATTTCATGAATACGTATGACCACGGTTCTAGAAGAGACATACAGTACGTCTTTTATTATTGATATGAAAACTTGTTTGTTTGATATATATCAAATATATCGTCAGTCCACTCTAGGAAAGCTGCTTTTGAAATCTGCATCAGTGAGTCTTTCCATGCTTAGTAATGAACAAAGTGGCTTCAGTTTCACTGTTTTTGCTAGATAGATAGCTGGATAGGTAGGTAGATAGAGAGATAGATAGAAAAATATCATAATCTAAATATTAAAGTAAATAATGTAAACCATAAAGATAAAAGTAAGATGCACAATACACATCTCTCTCTCTCTCTCTCTCTCTCTCTCTCTCTCTCTCTCTCTCTCTCTCTCTCTCTCTCTCTCAACACCTTTTTAGGATTTTCCTTTGTTCTTTCAAATCAAATGCCGTGTCATAAATAAGCACCCCTCGTGCCAAGTCTGGCACGCGTGCCATAGGTTGCCGACCCCTTAGACCAATATAAACATATGAATCTTCGTAGTAAATTATATAATTTTGAAAATTATTATTATTATTATTATTATTATTATTATTATTATTAGTACAGGGCACCAGCTACCCGTTGAGATACTACCGCTAGAGAGTTATTGGGTCCTTTGACTGGCCAGACAGTACTACATTGGTTCCTTCTCTCTAGTTACGGTCTATTTTCCCATTGCTTACACATAAACCTAATAGTCTGGCTTATTCTGTACATAACCTCTTCCCTTATACACCTGACAACACTGAGATTACCAAAGAATTCTTCTTCACCAAAGTGTTTAACTACTGCACTGTAATTGTTCAGTGGCTACTTTCCTCTTGGTAAGGGTAGAAGAGACTCTTTAGCTATGGTAAGTAACTTTTCTAGGAGAAGGACACTCCAAAATCAAACCATTGTTCCCTAGTCTTGGGTAGTGCCATAGACTTTGTACCATGGTCTTCCACTGTTTTGGGTTAGAGTTCCCTTGCTTGAGGGTAAACTCTGGCACACTATTCTTATTTCTCTTCCTCTTATTTTGTTAAAGTTTATATAGTTTATATATGAAATATTTATTTTAGTGTTGTTACTGTTCGTGAAATATTTTATTTTGATTGTTAATTACTTCTCTTATTTCTTAGATTCCTTTTCTCAATAGGCTATTTTCTATGTTGGAGCCCATGGGCTTATATCATCCTGCTTTTACAACTAGAGTTGTATTTTAGCAAGTAATAATAATAATAATAATAATAATAATAATAATAAAAATAATAATAATAATAATATTCTAAATTATTATTATTATTATTATTATCATTATTATTATTGGTATTATTATTATTATTGTTACTATTATTGATGTTGTTGTTATGGTTGTTGTTGTTGTTGTTGTGTTTTTTGTTCGTCATAAACTTACACCCACACAATGCAATACAAGAACCGTCATCAAACTATCTGCAAATAACAGAATTCTGAACTCAAAACGAAAGAGCAACTTGGGTTAGAGGTTAAAAAAAATGAGTGAAAATTATGAAGAAACGTAAGTTTGAATAGTCCAAAACTTTTAAGTTCATTTTCTCCGAAGCAAAACCAGAGATATTAAGAAGTCCCCCCCCCCCCCCTTGTATTCTCTCTAGTGTCGTCTTTTGTTCCTTTGCATTTACTTTACTCCTACGTTTTTCTTAAATGATGCCAACCGAAAGATAATTGATGGATTGGTATATGTAAATAGATAGTTTCTAGATGAAGTGGATGAAGGAAAGTATATTCAACATGATTTAATCGAGTAATAAAAGTAGAGGAAAGATAAGGTCAAGTTAGGTCATACATGATTAAATAAAAAGTATACAATTTAAACAAATGCCATAATTAAAAACAAAGAATAAAGTATAGGAAGGAAGGTTTTTTAAAATTATTTAATCGAGTAATAAAAGTAAAGGAAATAGAAGGTTAATCTACGATATACGTGATTAAATAAAAAGTATACAATGTAAAAAATGCCAAAATTAAAAAAGAAAAGAAAAAAAAGTAAGTAAAATTTATACTTGAAGTAAAACATGGAACAAAATTTTAACATGATTTTGAAGAGCTAAACGTATTTTAGAATATGTAAAAATAGCATAAAAACATACATTTATAAATGGAGAGTATACGAAAGAAAACGCGACATGAAAAGTATGTCATAATATTTTAGTATAGATAAAAAGATATGAACAAATAACAAAAGAGAAGAGAAATACAAGTAATGGCCTCTGGAACTATTGATGGGTATGAGTCTTAAGACTTGAAGCTGAGAGAAAATGAAAAAGAAAAAGTTTTAGAAGGTTGTAAATGAACTGAAGTTGTTTCTGGAAGTGTGCAAGTAGTTGTAACTGACGAAAATGGATTTGATTGTTGTTTCGAAGATAAAGAAGTAAGTAGATAAGCCAATAAATAAATAAATAGATACAAACATACACAACACTACATATACATTATATATATATATATATATATATATATATATATATATATATAAACATATATATATATACATATATATATATGTGTGTGTGTATTATATACAGTATATTTTATGTGTATATAAATAAATATATATATATATATATATATATATATATATATATATATATATATATATATATATATATATATATGTGTGTGTGTGTGTATATATATATATATATATGTATATATATGTGTATATATATATATATATATATGTATATATATATATATATATATATATATATATATATATATTTACATACATTCATATATATACTGTATATCCCTTTCTGAGTGGGGATACATTATCGTTGTGAAATGGGTTTTTTAAAGCTGTACTTGTTCGAGCCACTCATACTTTGTTGGTTTGCTTTGAGCGATCAGACAAAAGTCTTCCACCATCACCAATCAGCAGTTGACCATCGTGGTGATGAAAACTGGCCACACCCTAAACATTATTATTATTATTATTATTATTATTATTATTATTATTATTACTACTAGCTAAGCTACAATCGTAGTTGAAAAAGCGATATGCTATGAGCCCAAGGGCTCCAACAGGAAAAAATAGCCTATTGAAAAAAGAAAATAAGGAAATAAATACACCATATGAGAAGTAATGAACAATTAGAATTAAATGTTTTAAGAATAGTAACAATATTAGAACGGATTTTCATATATTAATTAAAAAAAGAGACTTATGTCAGCCTGTTCAATATAAAAACATTTGCTGCAAGTTTGAGCTTTTGAAGCTCTACCGATTCAACTACCCTTTTAGGAAGATCATTCCAAACCTTATCAATGCTGAGATCTGGATGTTGAGGAGAAACTGTCCTTGACCTACTTAAAATAATACTTTGAGTATTGTTAGAATTCAAATTCAAGTCCTATAACTTGCACCATGGACTAATTGTAGCTAGATCCCTATAAATGGATTCAGCAAGCCCAGACCTACATTACGGAGATGGAATTGATGCAAAGAGAGTAGCATCATCTGCATATGCAAGGAGCCTGTTTTCTAGGCCAAACCACATGCCATGTGTATATAGTATAAAAAGTAATGGGCTAAGAACACTACCCTGAGGAACACTAAATATAACATTCCCATATTCACTATGTTGCCCATCAACAACAACTCCTTACTATTGATTAATTGAAAATTTAATAATGATGCTAAGAAAAGACCCACCCACTCTCAACTGTTTGAGTCTTAAAACAAGGACCTCGTGATTAACACGGCCAAAGGTAGCGGTAAAATCCAGGCTAATCATACAAACTTCCTGGCCACAACTAAGGGATTACTGTACAACATTGGAGATTGCAAGAAGAGCATCACATGCTCCAAGGTCTTTACGAAAGCCAAATTGCAACGTAGGGAACAGATGATTACCATTAGCATACCTATTAAGACGTTTTGCCAAAAGACGTTCAAAAACTTTAGATGATATGGCAGTTATGGAAATTAGGCGGTAATCAGTTGGACTTGAGTGACCACAAACACATTTACACAGTGGAATAACATTACCAATTCTCCAACAAGTGCTAAAAGCTCCTCTTCTTGCTAACTTGCGCAAAATAGCAGATAACTTTGGAGCTAAGAAATCTGCAGTCTTTATTAAAAAAAAAAAAAAAAAAAAAAAAAAATATGATAATTTTGTGTACACCTCCCTAGGCATCAAGGTCCATCAAGATAACTTTGATTTTACATGATCAGAAAGCTAAACTAGTTAATTTAACCTCATGAAAACAGGAATGGGGAAGATTAAATTGTTATTCCTTTTCAGTTGAAGCATAAACTACCTGAACAAAAGCTCTAAGCTGAGTATAGTTATTCCTAGTTGAATCTGATCTGTTACCCTTCCGAAGATGATAGACCTCCTGCTTCTCCAAATAAGCACGTCTACAATCATCATTGAACCAGTGTTTGTCTTTCACACGAGAATAAGGACAGATCTGAGGCCTTTGTCTCGCAGTTGACTAGAAACGGCGTGTGTGTGTGTGTGTGTGTGTGTGTGTGTGTATATATATATATATATATATATATATATATATATATATATATATATATATATATATATATATATGAGACATCGGAACATAGGTATTTTTTTACTTTTTAGAAAAAGTTATGAACACACTTGCACAGCGAGATACTCTCAGACGAAAACCTATAGATCTGGTGAGAGCAAGTAAGGCATTGTGGCTCTGTCAATATGCTGAAACTACCAGAATTTGGGGAAACTTCCTTTGTGATGGAAACATACTGTCACCCATACGACTTAAGACACGTCACCTATAATAGAGTTCAGTAATCTCGTGCAATAATTTAAAACAGTTATAATCCTCTTAAAAAAGCCAATAATCTCTGTATAAAACTAACATATACATTTACATATTTTTTGCAAGGCTTGGGATGGATATATATACATTATATATATATATATATATATATATATATATATATATATATATATATATATATATATATATATACATATGTGTGTGTGTGTGTGTGTGTGAGAGAGAGAGAGAGAGAGAGAGAGAGAGAGAGAGAGAGAGAGAGAGTGTATGTGTGTGTGTGAGAGAGTGTGTGTGTATGTGTCAGTGTGTGTGAATTCGATTTGTGTGTGCAATAACTGGCACATGTAACTACGTACATGCGTAATTCTATATAGAGGTGAGCTTTATATTCATGTACATCCATTTCCAGATATTACCATCCAAACAGTAAACTAAATCCAATTGTACTCCGCTGTAGATTCTGTTTCTATAGAAACCATTTCTGAATTTTCATTGGGGACTGAGACAATAGAACGTAACTAACAAAAGCCCTAATAGGGAGAAACATGTCCTACCTCCGTTTTCCTTCCTTATGTATCCTTGGGGCAAGAAAATAGTCAAAAGATATAACCCTTGGCCAAGGCTGTGATTGGACTAGGGTTCCCAACAGGTCCCTCTGGTAATAAAATTCACGGGGGCGTTGAGAGAGAGTTCGTGGGAAGGGTCTGGTTGGGAGGAAAAAAACGTGAATCTGACAGTCGGAGAGTTTATAACCTCCAGATGCTATAGCTTAAGAATTTTTCTCTTCTGTTTCTTCCACTTAATCTCCTTTCTTTTTTTACTTATTTTCTTGAAATGTTTTTTTGAATGAATGTTCTAGTTTAAGATTAGTTGATTAATTGAGAGTTCTCTGGCATCCTGACATTGAAGCTCATTGACGCGGATATTATTTGTTATAATAAAGACTGAAAGAATATTCAATTTTAATGAATGAAAAATCATTAAATCTAAGATAATAAAAGTTAAATTTCCTTGTAAAACGGAAATAACTTTCAGATGGCGTGCTTCTGAGATAAATCCAAAAATACCGGTATCGCAGTACAACACATAGCCTACTGCCCAAGAATCGTAGCAAGAATGAACCTGCCATACTCACCGTGAGCCTCAAATAGATAATTTTTATGGAGCATTGGCTTTGATAAATGAAATTGATCATGTTAATGGAAACAAAGAGATTAAATGGTAATAAATAAATCTGGACCAAACAGGTTAATGTTTTATGAAAAAATATATTCAAAACAAAACACATCAGTTAGACTTATCCTAGTATCAAAATAGTTTCTTTATCAATACATATCCCGTAAGCTAAGTTCGATTTGAGTGCACAGTAGTTTAATTATGAATGAACTCGTACGTAGGTTTTCAGATTCTCGTGTTTGGTTCATAGCTTTCCTCACATTATATGTTTAACATGAGTGAAGGTTTATCTATAACGTATATATATTTCATTCAAGTTTATTACAAACATAATAATGAACATCAAGATGAATCCCATCGAAAATGTAAGGAATATTCAATGAAATTATATGGAAACAGACTAGATTCATACACTCTCCATAATATTTCCCGAAAACCGTATCAGTCATGTCCTTCCTTTTGCGTCTGTTTATGGTCTTTATGAGCCAGTGCACACCCGCAAACTTTCTTGATTCATCAATCCACCGTGTTCTCTTCTTTCCCCTGCTTCTTTTGCAACTTCTAGGGCCTCATTCTGTAATTCTTAATGTCCATCTATTGCCTGTCATTTTCATCATATATCCTGCCCATGTCCATTTCGTTTTCTTACATGTCAGAATATCATCTACTTTAGTTTGCTCTCGTATCCATGTTGCTCTTTTTCTTTCTCTTAGCGTTATTCCCATCATTATTCTGTCCATACCTCTTTGAGTTGTAACTAGCTTATGTTCTAAGGATTTAGTAAGGCTCCAAGTTTCTAATGCAGTATATATAAACCTGGTAGAACCCTCTGATTAGATAATTTTCCTTTTAGAGAAAGTGGTCTTTTACTTTTCATAATCTCATTTAGTTTACCAAATGCTCTCTATCCCATGTTTATCCATCCTTTCATTTTGGCCTGGTGTCCTGGAAAAAACTCTTACTGTCTGTCCTAATTACGTATATTGATTACCAATCTCCAGAGGTTCATCAATAACTCTTGTTTGTGGTCTCCGCCTTTTCATTGAGCATTATCTCAGTTTTGCTTATATTCATTTTCCCTCCTACATTTCTGCTTTCTCTATTAAAATCTATCTTCTTTTGTAATTTCTCCCATGAATCACTAAACACAACTAGGTCTTGTTAAGGTAGTCCCCATTAATGTTAATTCCTACATTTTCCCAATCTTAATATCATGGCGTTTGTGTATATACATGAATACACACACACACACACACACACACACACATATATATATATATATATGTATATATATATGTATATATATATATATATATATATATATGTGTGTGTGTTTGTATACACGCATACATACACACACACACACACACACATATATATATATATATATATATATATATATATATATATATATATATATATACATACATATACAGGGATTGGGTTATTCATATGAAGACAATATGAAGAAGTTTTGGAGAGAAGTGAAGAGAGTAAGGAAGGCTAGCTCAAGAATTGAAGAGACAGTGAAAGATGGAAATGGAAGGTAGTTAAAAGGACAGGAGGCAAGGAAAAGGTGGGCGGAATATTTTGAAAGTTTACTGAATGTTGAGGATAATAAGGAGGCAGATATAATTTCTGTTGCAGGTGTTGAGGTGCCGGTGATGGGAGATGAGAATGAGAGAGAGATTACAAGAGAGGAAGTGAGGAGAGCACTAGATGAAACGAGAATAGGAAAATCATCTGGTATGGATGGTGTGAGAGCTGAGATGTTGAAGGAAGGGGGTGTGACTGTACTTGAATGGTTGGTGAGATTGTTTAACATGTGTTTTGTGTTGTCAATGGTACCAGTAGATTGGGTTTATGCATGTATTGTACCACTATATAAGGGTAAGGGAGATGTGCATGAGTGTTGTAATTCAAGGGGTATTAGTTTGTTGAGTGTAGTTGGAAAAGTGTATGGTAGAGTACTGATTAATGGGATAAAGGATAAAACAGAGAATGCAATCTTAGAAGTACAGGGTGGTTTTAGAAGAGATAGGGGTTGTATGAATCAGATTTTTACAGTTAGGCAGATATGCGAGAAATATTTAGCTAAAGGTAAGGAGGTTTATTTTGCGTTTATGGATCTTGAGAAAGCGTATGATAGAGTTGATAGGGAAGCAATGTGGAATGTGATGAGGTTATATGGAGTTGGTGGAAGGTTGTTGCAAGCAGTGAAAAGTTTCTACAAAGGTAGTAAAGTATGTGTTAGGATAGGAAATGAAGTGAGCTATTGGTTTCCGGTGAGAGTGGGGCTGAGACAGGGATGTGTGATGTCGCTGTGGTTGTTTAACTTGTATGTTGATGGAGTGGTGAGAGAGGTAAATGCTCGAGTGCTTGGACGAGGATTGAAACTGGTAGACGAGAGTGACCGTGAATGGGAGGTAAATCAGTTGTTGTTTGCGGATGATACTGTACTGGTTGCAGACGCGGAAGAGAAGCTTGGCCGATTAGTGACAGAATTTGGAAGGGTGTGTTGAGAGTTAATGTGGGTAAGAGTAAGGTTATGAGATGTACGAGAAGGGAAGGTGGTGCAAGGATGAATGTCATGTTGAATGGAGAGTTACTTGAGGAGGTGGATCAGTTTAAGTACTTGGAGTCTGTTGTTGCAGTAAATGGTGGAGGAAGCAGATGTACGTCAGAGAATGAATGAAGGATGCAAAGTGTTGGGGGGTAGTTCAGGGAGTTGTAAAAAATAGAGGGTTGGGCGTGAATGTAAAGAGAGTTCTGCATGAGAAAGTGATTGTACCAACTGTGATGTATGGATCAGAGATGTGAGGAATGAAAGTGACGGAGAGACAGAAATTGAATGTGTTTGAGATGAAGTGTGTAAGGAGTATGGCTGGTGTATCTCGAGTAGATAGGGTTAGGAACGAAGTGGTGAGGGTGAGAACGGGTATAAGAAATGAGTTAGTAGCCAGAGTGGATATGAATATGTTGAGGTGGTTTGGCCATGTTGAGAGGATGGAAAATGGCTGTCTGCTAAAGATAGGTGATGAATGCAAGAGTTGATGGGAGAAGTACAAGAGGAAGGCCAAGGTTTGGGTGGATGGATGGAGTGAAGAAAGCTCTGGGTGATAGGAGGATAGATGTGAGAGAGGCAAGAGTGCGTGCTAGAAATAGGAATGAATGGCGAGCGATTGTGACGCTGTTCCGGTAGGCCCTGCTGCTTCCTTCGGCGCCTTAGATGACCGCGGAGGTAGGAGCAGTAGGGGATTCAGCGTTATGAAACTTCATCTGTGGTGGATAATGTGGGAGGTTGGGCTGTGGCACCCTAGCAGTACCAGCCGAACTCGGTTGAGTCCCTTGTCAGGCCGGGAGGAATGCAGAGAGGAGAGGTCCCCCCCCTTTTTTTTTCTTTTCTGTCGGCTACCCCCAAAACTGGGGGAAGTTCCTTGCTATATGTATGTATGTATGTACATATACATATATATATACATACATGCATACATACATATATATACAATATATATATATATATATATATATATATATATATATATATATATATATATATGTATATGTATGTATGTATATATATATATATATATATATATATATATATATATATATATATATATATATATATATATATATATATATATATTTGGGCTTAAGCCATGTCGTCCTGATGGAAGTTCCTATAGGGTAGCTTCCTAGGGTATATTACAACTACGGCGATATTCCCAGAGAATTTACCTTAAGGTACCAGAATTCTAACTCCTGGAGCGAATATCCCTCCTGAAAGGGATATCGCGACATATCAGAGGACGTAT
This sequence comes from Palaemon carinicauda, assembly GCF_036898095.1. Lineage (NCBI taxonomy): Eukaryota > Metazoa > Arthropoda > Malacostraca > Decapoda > Palaemonidae > Palaemon > Palaemon carinicauda. The sequence goes on from NC_090746.1 coordinate 78,564,883, forward strand.
TCTTGACACGCCACATGGCAATCTGCATCCCGAACAGAGATTTCGTCTCGTAGGGGGCGATTGGCAAGAAACGAATTCGGGAAAGAAAAAGGGGGAGCCGCTCCCAAGGCTCCCTATCTCCCGATTCGTATGCGTGCCTGGCGCCAATCCTGGCGCCATCTGTATTCCTTTTTGCGTAGCTTAACAACTCGGTGTTTTTTCCTGTGTTTCTCGCAAATCTTGGATTTATTCTACTTTTCATGGCTTCTCCGTCTTCGTCGGCCTCTGATAAGTTGAGTACAATGTCTTTTATGTATAAATGTAGGCTCTTGGTAAAATTTTGAGTGATTAATAGGATTAATCTTTGATACAAGAGCCGTAGCCTACCGGAGGCGTCATGGACGCTGTCGCTCGCTAGGTATAAGTTTAGTTAGTCAGAGCGACATTCCCGGTTGTTTTGCTTTAATAAATTTTAGCTATTTAGCATTACATAGGATTTCCTTTCGTGCTTAGTATTATTTTGGCGAAGTATTCGCCATTCTGGCCTACGCTAGGCCATGTAGCCTAGTCGTTTGGTCCTAGTACTTCATGCATGATTTTGGTTTTTCCGAGTGTAATAAAAATTTTATTGAAGCTTTAGGCTATGTTTTATACATTTAAGATTGTGTGGAATATTTCCAAGATAGTATACGAGTGAGTTTCGGTGATTTAGGTAATCGATTCTCTTGGTGCCTAGGCTAAGTTGCTTATGGAGCCTTAGTATACTTTCTCATACTCCCCGGTTGCTTTCTTTTCTTCGGAGAAGGTATGCAATCCCTTTCCCTCTGTTTAAGCCTTGGGCTTATCCCTAAGTGGTTTTTTCCGAATTAATTTTCGATAAAACTATACTGGGGTGTTACTGTACCTTCCTGTTCCAGTAAGTCTGGTTCAAAGAGGGACAGAACAACATAGTTTTTTAGTCTGAGTCTGTGTTTGTCTGGCTTGGGGTAGAGTCTCCCTCGCTGGCCTGATACAGACAAAGGTGGCTTAGCCTCCTTAGGTCACTACCGAAGGTTTCTGTGGATATGATTCCTTCTTTTGTGATCTACCAGACTAGTCCTTGTTGCCGTCCTCGGGGGAGGATAAGTTTCTTTCCCTGGGAGTAGCAACACCTTCCTTGCTTTGGTGCTCTGGGAGCTGGCAAGTATTGCTGGCCTCCCCCCTTGGATCTCCCTTAGGCTAAGATAAGTTTCTTGGCTGCGGGTGATCCGTCACTAAAGCAAGGTTGGTAGGACCCTCTTTGTCCCTTCCCCCTCTATCTCCGTAATGGCCTAGCCATTACAGTACTGTACGTCATTCTACATCTGGACCTAGTATAGGTTAGGATGTGGAATTGACTCAGCCCCATGCCGGCCGGCAGAGCTGCCGGCCGGCAAGGGTCTTATATTTTGAGTGCTGCCCGGACCTCCCTTGGTCCCTCATCCATGCCTGCCTGTAGAGCCAGACGGCATTGGTCAGGAAGCCTGAATTAGATTCTCCCCTTCCTTATATGCACTCTTTCGGATTGCCGGGCTTGGAGGTAGTGTACACTCTTATCCCGGCATCCATTCTATTTTTCTTCTAGTGCTGTACCCGACCCGGCTGCCGGCCTATGAGGCCGGCAGCCGGGCAGGTGTAGTCCTCTGGTTCTTTTGCTGCCGGCTGGCATCGGTCTTGTACCTTTGCCGGCCGGCTTATGTCAGCCCTTGTCTGCCGGTCACCAAGAGTGTGGCCGGCAGCTGGGTACTACCTTGTGTAGTTGCCGGCCGGCAGCCATTGCCGGCCGACATTGGCTGTTGCCGGCCGGCAGTTGCTGCCGCGCAACTGCCGGCCGGCACATGCATTTGAACCAGAGTTCTGCCGCCTTATAGCTGTTAAGTAGTATACTTTAAAGCTAGTTATGGTGTGTGCCGGCCGGCACGTATCCTCCTATACTGTACTAGTATTCTTCAGTATAACATATACAGTAAGAAGAAAACTATGGTATGGGTTTTGGTACAGCACTGTGTGTTCTAACACTTTTGTGTTTTCTTGCACATTCCTTTGCTGTTGCCCTACAGATAGGAAAGTGAGTTCTTTCCTGTCTATTATCCAGGATTTTAAAATCATTGCTTAGGTGTGAGCTTCACCTGTTTCCTCTGGAAACCTTGCATTGGTTACTCTAGAAGAGATTAACCATTTGATTTTATTATCTGGAAGGCTGCAACAATGGGTTGTGAGGGAAACACAAGTGTGTGTCTTTCCTTTATGAATTGTTATGCTATACTATGCATATCCAGTGATACATAGTTCACTTGATACTCATGGAAATTTCTTCTCTTTACAGGAGGACCCTCCGAAGTGCGGAAATGTTTTCTGCAACGTCCGCAGCAAGTACCTCTGCGGACATGAGTTTTGTAGGAGACACGCAGCATGCGCTGTCTCCAAGGATGATCTCCAGTATTGGGACCCTCAGGTATGTACTGTGTGCACTAATCTGATTACTGAGGCTTTTGATTCCCCTAGGACGGCGGAATCAAGGGATATAGCAAGGGAGAAACTTCGTACCTGGGTAAGGGGCTTCCAAAAGAACACCTCTGGCCCTTATCTTCCAAGTGAGAAGATGAGGGCGTATCTTTTCCCTAAGGCATCAGCTGATGCAGTGATTCCCCAGCCTCAAGAGGAGATCCCCCAAGGTCAGATCCAGGTGGATGCTGAAGTCGCGGTCGCGATGCAAGACATCCAGTTAGATGACAGGATGTCTGACGTGGACGAGCGTTTGGAAGAAGACCTCCTGGCAGAAGGTCAGGATGAAGTTCAAGCCCCGGACGTCGTAGAGGAAGAGGTCGACGAGGTGTCGGCTACTCCGGTTCAGATTCCGGAGCCTATTCCCTCAACATCGGCCGGTCTCCCAGTAGAGCTGGGACAGGCCCTCTCTTCGATTGTTGGAATGATCCAACAAATGCAGAAGGAGAATCAGGAGAAGGCGGCTGCTATGGAACTGCGGATGCAGTGCCTTGCAGAATCACATGGGCCCCGGAAAAGGTTCAATGTGAAAGACCTTCCCTTGTGCTCAGATGCTAACCCATGGAGGTATGCTGAGCACATGCCGATGACGACTGGAAAGATCGTCATCTCGGATAAGCTGGGTTCAGTTTCCCTAGAGGAGGTGGAATTCTGGCCCAGCAAGGCATCATATCTGGACTGCTATGTCCAGCTGAGAAAAGAACCAGCTTCAAGGGAGGAGACAGAGCCGAAGGAGGTCATAGTCATGGACCACGCTAAGGCTCAAGCTCTACTTTCATCCTCGATGAAGGAGAGGGGCTTCTCTAACTCGAAGGTAGCTGCATTGAGCAAGAAGCTCCCTTCCTTTGTGTCCTCTCCTGCTAGAGCCTTCCCCTTTTTACAGAAAGGGTTTGCGGCTGTCCTAAAGGCAGTCGAGGCCGGCAAGCCTTGCCCCTCCCTGGAGGAGTGTAAACCTTTGTCGCTGGCCCTGCCTATGGACCACAAAGACTGGAAGGACGTCCATCTGACGTTCTCAGTGGGAAAGTTGGAGGCTGATATTGCCGGACGGCAATTCGGCGAGGACCTCCCCAAGCTGTCTGACTTTCTTTTACGAAGAGAGTTCGAGACAAAAGAAAGACTGGCTGCCTCAATGTCTCTTCAGACTACTCTTGAGACGATGGCAAGTGACCCCAAGGTCCATGAAATGTTCATGGTGGTGTCTAAGACTCACCTAGCCACAGTGACGAAGGACCTTTATGGCTTCGTCAAGGCGAGGAGAGCTTGTAGGGAGTTCGTGTTCACCGGGGCTATGGTGAGGCACGAGCCAAGGAAGTTAATCTCCTCCAACATTTGGGGAAAAGACCTTTTCCCTACCGATGTGGTCAAAGAAGTTGTTGATAAGGCCGCCGTGGAGAATAGAAACCTTCTCCAGAAGTGGGGCCTGGCTATCAAAAGAAAGTCTTCCCCGGATGAGGGTCCTCAACCAACGAGGAAGAATATGAGGACTAGGCTACCGTCTCGGCCAGCCAAGCCCTCTAGACAGCAACAGCAACTGCAATTGCCATTGCCTCCAGTGCCCCAGATGGTGGCACAAACCCCGACCACTTTTCAGTGGGTACCCCAGGCTGTGCCGGGTCAGTCCACGGCATTCACCCCAACGTTCGAAGGACAGTCTTCTTCCTTTCGAGCAAAGCCTAGAGGAGCAGCCAGAGGCTCGTCTAGGCGCCCCTCAAGGGGAAGGGGATTCAGGGATGGTCGTGGTCAGGGAGGCAAGACCTCAGGACGGCAGTCCAAGTGAAATGATACCGGTAGGAGGGAGACTGATGAAATTTTGGGATCGTTGGACCTTCGATCCCTGGGCCCACAGCCTACTCAAGAATGGACTGGGCTGGAGCTGGTACAGCACTCCACCCCCGTGCCTTCGGTTTTTCCAACACTCCACCCCCGTTCTGGTGGAGTACGTTCAAGAACTGTTGGAGAAAAAGGTGATCCGAAAGGTGAAGTCCATCAAATTCCAAGGGAGGCTGTTTTGTGTTCCCAAGAAAGACTTGGAAAAGCTCAGAGTCGTTCTGGACTTGTCGCCACTCAACAAGTTCATAGTGAATTGCAAATTCAAAATGCTAACACTGCAACAAATAAGGACCTTACTGCCCAAGAGGGCATACTCAGTCTCTATAGGCTTGTCAGACGCCTATTGGCACATTCCAATCAGCCGTCAACTCTCCCCCTACCTAGGGTTCAGGCTACAACGGAGACTATACGCCTTCAGAGCCATGCCATTCGGGCTAAACATAGCCCCAAGGATTTTCACGAAGCTGGCGAGTGCAGCTCTCAAACAATTACGCCTAAAGGGAATTCAGGTAGTAGCCTACCTGGACGACTGGCTGGTGTGGGCAGCATCCGAGACAGAATGCTTGCAAGCTTCCAGTCAGGTGATCCAGTTCCTAGAGTACCTAGGCTTCAAGATCAACAGAAAAAAGTCCCGACTTTCTCCATCTCAAAAGTTCCAGTGGCTTGGAATCCACTGGGACCTTTTGTCACACTGTTTCTCCATCCCGGCGAAGAAAAGGAAGGAGATAGCGGGTTCTGTCAAGAGACTTCTAGATTCCGAAAGGATATCAAGACGCGAACAGGAGAGGGTACTAGGCTCTCTCCAGTTTGCTTCGGTGACAGACCCAGTGCTAAGAGCACAGCTAAAGGATGCAACCGGAGTTTGGAGAAGGTATGCATCAAACGCGCGAAGAGATCTGAGAAGACCAGTGCCGCCTCGGCTACGTACTCTTCTCAGGCCTTGGTCCCAAGCCAGACATCTAAAGAAGTCGGTTCTTCTTCAGCCACCTCCCCCGTCGATGACGATTCACTCAGACGCCTCAAAGGAGGGATGGGGAGGTCACTCTCATCGGAAAAAAGTCCAGGGGACTTGGTCCAAGCTATTCAGGACCTTTCACATAAACTTTCTAGAAGCTATGGCAGTGCTCCTTACCTTAAAGAAAGTCTCCCCGCGTCACTCGATCCACATAAGACTGGTGATGGACAGCGAGGTGGTTGTGAGATGCTTGAATCGACAAGGGTCGAGGTCACCACCTCTCAACCAGGTGATGTTGGCCATTTTCCGATTGGCGGAAAAGAAGAAGTGGTACCTGTCGGCAGTTCACCTTCAAGGAGTCCGCAACGTGACAGCGGACGCTCTATCCAGGTTCACACCGATAGAGTCGGAATGGTCCTTAGACGCAGGATCATTCTCCTTCATTCTGAATCAAGTCCCAGAACTGCAGATAGACCTCTTTGCGACGAAAGACAACAAGAAGTTGCCCCTGTACGTGTCCCCGTACGAGGACCCCTTAGCGGAAGCAGTGGACACGATGTCCCTCGACTGGAACAGATGGTCCAGGATTTATCTGTTCCCCCCTCACAACCTTCTGTTGAGGGTCCTCAACAAACTGAGATCCTTCAAGGGGGTAGCGGCAATAGTGGCCCACAAGTGGCCGAACAGCATGTGGTTCCCCTTGGCGTTGGAACTACAGCTGAAGTTTGTGCCGCTATCACATCCAGTTCTGACCCAGCGAGTCCAGAAGTCGACTGTCTGCGCTTCATTACAGAAAACCCGGACCCTGCAGCTCATGATTTTCTCTCCCTTGCGGTGAGAAAGCGTTTCGGGATTTCGAAAGCCAGCATAGACTTCCTAGAGGAATATAAGTGCAAATCGACTAGAAGGCAATATGAGTCATCTTGGAGAAAATGGGTGGCCTTTGTAAAGGTGAAGAATCCGCAGGAGATCTCGACAGACTTCTGCTTATCTTTCTTCATCCACCTCCATGGTCAAGGGTTGGCAGCTAACACGATTTCAGTGTGTAAGTCTGCTTTGATGAGACCCATTTTATATGCCTTCCAGATCGACCTAGGTAACGAGATCTTTAATAAAGTTCCGAAAGCCTGCGCTAGGCTCAGACCTTCAGCACCTCCAAAGCCCATTTCATGGTCTTTAGACAAAGTTCTTCATTTTGCCTCCCTGTTGAGCAATGAAGAATGTGCGTTAAAGGATTTGACTCAAAAAGTTATTTTCCTATTTGCACTCGCGTCCGGGGCCAGGGTTAGTGAGATCGTAGCCCTCTCGAGAGAGGCAGGTCGTGTTCAGTTCCTGGATGGGGGGGAACTGAACCTGTTTCCGGATCCTACGTTTCTCGCCAAGAATGAGTTACCCACCAACAGGAGAATCTGCCCTCTGAAAGAAGATGCATCTCTATGTCCAGTAGAATGCCTAAAGGTCTATCTTCGTAGAACTTCAGACTTCAAGGGTGGTCAACTATTCAGGGGAGAAACATCAGGCTCAAATTTATCTCTGAATCAACTCAGAGAGAAAATCACATATTTTATTCGCAGAGCGGATCCTGACAGTACACCCGCAGGTCACGATCCGAGGAAAGTTGCCTCATCCCTAAATTTCTTTAATTGTATGGACTTTGAACATCTCCGTTCATACACCGGCTGGAAGTCTTCCAGAGTGTTCTTTCGCCACTATGCGAAGCAAGTAGAGGAACTAAAGAGATCTGTGGTAGCAGTGGGTCGTGTGGTTAACCCTACTGTTTAACTCTGCGAGGAACAGTGGTCTTAATTGGGACGATTAAGTCCAGGGTGAGTGTGTAGGTACATACTGTACTACAAACTAAATGAGGGCACCGAGTGCCCACATAGACTGTTCCTTTTTCAAAGGTGAACCTAGCATAAGTGCAGACATGTGTGCCGAGCGTTTCTAACGCTAATGTGATTGATTTGTAATACAGACTTTTATGACTTGATACCTCGGTATCTCAAAAAAGTGGCATTGGATGTTTTTTTCTTTCAGATAAACAAGTTCTGTTTACTATCATACTTATGCTTAAAGTTTTGGGTTATTCTCTTTTTATATATATATATATATATATATATATATATATAATTGTTGTTAACCTGTCTATTTATTGTCTGTCAATAAACTTGTTCTTGAGAACCTTGCGTCTCTTTCACCTGTGTCAATTTATTGGTATAATTGAGCATTCATTCTATGTACCTTATCTGGGATAATTCTAATAGAATTGTTCTTTTATGCAAGCTATGTTGCGTTGGTTTATGAAGTCCCCTAATGGGAGGACTCCGTCCCATAAAGGGACGAGGGCGGTTTTATTAGTTTCTTCCTATGCGGATATAAACCTTTGTCCAATACAAGTATTGTGCGGATTACTGGTCAATATTTCATATTGACGCAGTGGTTCTTTACAAACTATGCTTTACTTAATATAGGGCGAGACCACTATATTAGCTTGCCTGGTATTCATACAAAGGTATATGTACTCTTCGAGACTTTTCCAGAGTCTAGTAGGACTCTTCCCTGTAGGTGGCAGGAAGCTCTAACATGGTTTATAGTTAGTTGAAAAGATGTATAACGGTAACATCTTAGGTCTCTAGGTCTAGTCGACCGGGAAAAATTACCTCCGGGGAGTACGGCACGTTCTGAGAATCCACAGATACAGTAATGCTCTGGTATACTTCCATCAGGACGACATGGCTTGAGCCCAAAAAACGGATTTTGAGCGAAGCGAAAAATCTATTTTTGGGTGAGATGGCCATGTCGTCCAGATGGACCCGCCCTTGCCTTTCTAAGAAAGGGCTGTAGGACCCCTCCCTACATACAGTATCTGTAGCACCTCGTGTACGCTACAAGGAATACAGATGGCGCCAGGCACGCATACGAATCGGGAGATAGGGAGCCTTGGGAGCGGCTCCCCCTTTTTCTTTCCCGAATTCGTTTCTTGCCAATCGCCCCCTACGAGACGAAATCTCTGTTCGGGATGCAGATTGCCATGTGGCGTGTCAAGAATACGTCCTCTGATATGTCGCGATATCCCTTTCAGGAGGGATATTCGCTCCAGGAGTTAGAATTCTGGTACCTTAAGGTAAATTCTCTGGGAATATCGCCATAGTTGTAATATACCCTAGGAAGCTACCCTATAGGAACTTCCATCAGGACGACATGGCCATCTCACCCAAAAATAGATTTTTCGCTTCGCTCAAAATCCGTTATATATACACACACACATATATATCATCAACACTCGTGATTTTAATCAATGCAAATATCATCCACAATGGCATTTGATATCGAATTCTACCTCTGGGAATGTATATCCATTGGAATTAACTTATGATAGTAGCTTCTGGCTGGGCAGAGATTCGACTCTATGCATCTTAGATGAAATCATTCTTGTGAGGACTCTACCAATTGAGCCATCTCTCTTGACGGCTCGATTGGTAGAGTCCTCGCAGGCATGGTTTTGGCTAAGAGGCATAGGTTCTATATATGTGTCAGGGGGTATATCATAGCAATCCATGTTTGTCATTGGTTATATAAGGGGATGAGCAACCTTGAGGAGTAACGAGAACTTCGGGTGTGTAGGAAATGCCCCCCCACCCCCCCCCCCCCCTAAAAATCGAAAAAATCACTGGCAGCAGGTTGACGGATTGGGTTTGAGGCGATAGACAAGATGTCTCTTCAGCTTCTACTCTCAATGCCTGGTGGATGATCTTACTGGAATCAGGAAGGACCTGCATTGCGCAATTGCCTTAGTTAGATAGGCACTGCGCATCCCAAGGAACTGGCTATCTTTTCATGATTCTAGCCAATGAATCCTCTATGGATTTAGTCAGTCAATGAGACGACTGGTAAAATCTAACCAAGGCCTTTTGCGTTAATAAACGTAGGAGGAGATGATGATATATGTGTGTCTGTATATATGTATACTTTATATTTGTGTGGATATACCGTATATATAAATTTCATATATATCTACCGAAAACAATTCAAACAAACCTCATCGCGAAAACTCATTACAAATATAGGAAAAAATTTCCATAAAAGAATAAAAAAAAAAATCGACATCCCTGGTGACATTAACAATTAACAATGGCGCAAAAAATTATTCCAAATCTGATTGGGTCTGTTTAAACCCATGAATGTTAATATTTTTTTGAATGTTGATGACTTTTGCTAATGAACTGCGAAAACTCATTTGATTTTGCCGCGACTATTTTTTATTTGAAATCATAAGTAGATATTTACTTTATTCAGCGAAATAATGAATTTTATTCTCATGAAATTATAGGCTTAAATTGTTTTAACAGATAATAAGGGATAATTGTACTCTCTCTCTCTCTCTCTCTCTCTCTCTCTCTCTCTCTCTCTCTCTCTCTCTCTCTCTCTCTCTCTCCATCCAGAGTAAATGGCTTCAGCTTGATAAATCACCAACCCAGTATTTTTAAAGTTTTAAATGCTGCTCATGAATGGCAAGGGACAGTGACATTGCCCTTGCAACAGGCAAATGCCCTACAAAATGACCAAATAAACATATGAACAGCACCCAAGCCCCCTCTCCAGCCAGGCTAGGACCAGGGAGGACCAGGCAATTGTTTCTAATGACTCAGGAGGTATACCTGTAGGCTCCCCCCCTCAGTTCACAAGGATGGTGAGGTTGCAGACAATACAAGAAAATATCGAGCTTGAGCATGACTCGAACCCCAGTTCGGCAGATTGCCAAGCAGGGAAGTGTCCGATAGTCCACCACAACCTATAATGATGATAATTGTTGCCGAAACTCGCAACAGTCCATAGGATTCAACTTCGAGGATTGATGAGTCACATTGAGACCTAGATATTAGCTGAGTGAGTGACGTGGCTTAGTATGTAAGTGTCTTACAAGGTGGAAAACTGGTAATTTGCAGTTAGGAAATATTCATTAATATAAATGAAAATCCTTTAAAGAAAGGGGTGTATCACGTCTTAAAACATGAGCAAAGGCAAAGTAAAGAATAGATAATTCTAAAAGAAAGAAACCGTGCTGAGGAAAAAAAAAAAAAAGATCTTGTGCATCAAATCAAAAACCGCTTTCTCAAAGATGGCAGTTTCTTCCAAGAAAAGCTTTCTCCTCGATGAAAAGAGTAAGAATGAAGTAATGGGGACTATAACCCCCTCCCCCTCTTTTTGCTCCTCCCCCCCCCCCCCCCTCTCCCCCTCCCCCTGCTCACTCACCATCTATGTGACGTCATAAGGGGGAAAATAAATTTTGTCACAGCCCCAAATATAGATTATACTTCTTTGCGAGACAGTTTTGTTTTGCCCAAATCTGGCCAGACCTCTTCTTGTCTTCATAAATCTCTCAAGACATTTCCTCACGCTTCATTTCATCGCTATATTCGGAATCCGAAATTCTGAACAAGGTCCAGATATGTAAATTTAGTTGATCAGTTGGATGGCTCGTTTAGCTCATGGTTTGCAATACGATTGTTATGGAGATTTAACTGTTCATGTTAACATTACGTCCAAGTATTTGTCTATTGGACTATTGGTTTCTTTTATCATTGGTATTCATGTTTTCTGTATTAAACTGACTTTTTGATATCAAAGAGATCTTCCTTTAAATGTTTAAAGGTCACTCATTAATAGCAGTGACAATGCCCTACCAGAACAATGCTCTAGAGATTGACCATATATATACATATGATCAACGCCTATATTCCCTCTCCACCCAAAGTAGGACCAGGGAGGGCCAGGCAATAGCTGCTGATAACTCAAGAGGCAGGTATACCTAGAAGCTCCCCCAAACACCAACCCCATCCCTAGCTCACAAGGATGGTAAGGTTACAGATACTACAAAAAGCTATCGAGCTTGATCGTGTCTCGAACCCCAGTCCAGCAGATCCCCAGGCAGGGACTTTTCTAATAGTATGCTGCAACTCGTAAATAATAAGTGGTTCTGCCCTGTGCATGATTCGAGCCTATAGCATGAAATCAAACAAAAATAAAGGGTAAATTTGATTAAAGTCAACTAAGATACATTTGGTGATATAAGCTACTCGTTCAAAATTTGAATGTTCCGGTTAATATTTCATTGTTGATTAAAATGTATAATTATTTAGATTCTTAAACTATCTCACTTTATTTGATTACTCATTGATAGCATATAAAAGACTGATTATAGAATTTTGTTTGTTTATTAAATACTTTTAATAGATCATTAGAGGATTTTTTTTTTCAGCTGATGGGGTTACCCGATGGTTCGTGTAGATTTTTTTATCAATCTATTCTAATGAATTGTTTAAATTCTTTAATTTTACCATGTTTCTAGTATTGTTCTACTCTCTGGCCTTCAGCTACTGAATCCCATCTTAATTTGCTGGACGAAAACTTGCGGTTTATTAAATTTCTTATTCCTGATCTAGATATTAATCTCAGGCACCGTCGCACAATTAGCTCCTTTTGCATGTTGCATAGGATTCTTCATAATTCTCAGCTAATGAAATCAAAATATCGTGTAAAAATATCATTATTATTATTACCTACCCCAATGAGGTTATATATTAGAGTCAGTTTGTTTATTTGCTTATTTATTTATCTGTCTGTTCGTCTATGGACAGGATTACGTCGAAACTACTCAATGGATTTTGACGACTTTCTCACCATAGATAGATCTTAGATCATGGACGACC
>NC_090746.1:78579379-78599379 GCF_036898095.1 Palaemon carinicauda
TATGAGAGAGAGAGAGAGAGAGAGAGAGGAGAGAGAGAGAGAGAGAGAGAGAGAGAGAGAGAGAGATATCTGTGTATGTGTGGAATGTTGATTTGAGTATATTCCTAAGAATGTAAATTACTTAAAGTAGTTAATCTTCATAACAAACTTCCTTCGGAAACAATTTATGAGACTCGGAGCAAAAATCTGACCTCATCAGAATTTGGAATGGTCTTGGGAATTCTGGAATTTGCCAATCTCATTCCGGGTGTGCAAAAAAACCCCTCATATTTTACGTCTCCTTCATTTTCTTATTTGCAACTTTGCCGTTTGCATATCATTGTCGCATTCCGGGATATCAGTCCCCAAAGCCAAAGTCAATATTTTCCGAAGCTCGAAATTTCGTCGTTATAATTTCTGGTCCTGGTTTAATTCGGGTTTGGATTTCTCTATCTTCAACATCAGGTTAATCACAGGTCTTATATATAACTTCTTATCTCTCTCTCTCTCTCTCTCTCTCTCTCTCTCTCTCTCTCTCTCTCTCTCTCTCTCTCTCTCTCTTGATCTTTTTTATTTAACATTCCCATTAACTAAGTATTTTCTTGTATCGGATCTAAACAGAATAATCATCGTTTCTAAACATTCAAGTAGAAGTGAGCGAATCTTTTCTTCCAAACAAGAAAATAATACAGTTTACATAAGACATTTTTCTAGAAACTATTCTGATAAATCCTACCATTTCACTGCTCTTTATCAAAACAATAAACAAGAAAAGAAATACTAATAACAGCTCACTTTTACATCATTGTTTTTATCTATATCATTCCTCCGAGCTGAGGAACCAGCCGTCCAATTATCATAATATTTACTTAGCTCTTCAGAGATCCCAACCATTGTGGCGGGTATCGCCCGAGTGTTCGTTTATCTTGGCAGACAGAAGTCGTCTCATTTTCTCGACCTCTTCGACTTCCCTTGGCATTTCATTTCGCCGGGTCTAGATTTTATTTAATCGGTGCCTGCTGCAATTTGGGCTCTCCTTGGCATCGCTTCTCCGTGGGTTTGCATTATTGTCGGAATGGGGAAACTCGTAGCGAGCGAGCGAATCGTTGCGCGGCTGGAGTTTATTATTTTCTAATCGGAGGAAACGTCTCCTCTAGTTTCTGTTTATAACTCTCCTTCCCATTACGTGCTGGTGAATCTCCTCCTTTCGTTAATGAATAAACGTGCTAAACTGCATTTTGGGCATGACGTTTTCCCAGACGTTTTCTATCCGGGTTTATCATTGTGTTGAAAGCAAACGTATTTTGATAAACGACCAGTTCTCTCTCGCAAAGGCTTTTTATACTTTTTCTAAGAATGTTAGCGACTATAAACAGAGATGGACTGTATTAGTTGGGTCATTGACATTGTGTAATATACTTTGGAAAGAAGTTTTAGGTTTAAATTCCTCTTGAATTGCAAGATACTAAGAAAATTATCTTTTGAAATGTGTGTGTAAATATGAAGACTATAAGTTTTAGGTATTATAAAGCAGGTCGTACCCAAGGAATCTTAGATCTTACACAAGGAATCTTAGGTCTCACCCAAGGAATCTCAGGATGTACCCAGGGAATCTCAGGTTGTACTCATTGAATCTCAGGTCACACTAAATGAACCTCAGGTCGTATTCAAGGGATCTCAAGGCGTACTCAATTACTTTTAGGTAATTTTCTTCTACCTGCTTCTGTTGTCTAGATGCAGGAAATTTGCTTATCGAGGTTTGACGAAATCTGTAATCGAACGTTCAACCCTCCTCTCTAATCCGGACTTGGTCACATCTTGAGTCTGCATAGTTTCTTGTAATCGTTTATCATATTTCTCATAGTGCTTTTTACTTGACAGAGTATCATGTATGTATTTTCCGTCTCTCATCTACAAGGCACCAGCCACCCATTGAAATACTAGAGCTGGAGAGTTAATGAGTCTTTATACTGACCAGATAGTACTACATTTACCATAGCCTCTGTATCATGGTCTTCCACTTCCTTGAATTAAGAGTTCTCTTGCCTGAGGCACACTATTTGGTTTCCTTATTTCCTTTTCTCAGTGGGCTATTTTCCCCGTTGGAGCCCTTGGGCTTATAGCATCCTACTTTATCATCTAGGGTTGTATATACATATATATTGTATATATGTATATATATATATATATACAGTATATATATATATATATATATATATATATATATATATATATATATATACATATATATATATATATATATATATATATATATACACATATATATATATATCTATATATCTTGATAGCTCGATTGGTAGAATCCTGACAGGCATGGCTTCGGCTAAGAGGCATAGGTTCTATTTATGTGCTAGGCGTCATATCTTAGCAATCAATGTTTGCCAACGGTTATATAAGCGGATGAGTAACCTGGAGGAATAACAAGAACTTTGGGCGTGAAGGAAATGGCAGTAGGGTGACGGATTGGGTTTGAGGCGATAGACAAGATGTCTCTTCGGCTTCTATTCCTGACGCCTTGCGGATGATCTTACTGGAATTAGTAAGGACCGGTCAATGAGACGACTGGCAAAATCTAACCGAGACCCTTTGCGTCAATAGGCTTATGCGGAGATGATGATATATGTGTGTCTGTATATATGTATGCTTTATATTTATGTGTTTTTATACAGTATATATAAATTTTATATATGTGTCTGTGTATTTATACATGCATATTAAGCAGGAATGTGTATGCGCGTAACTATGCATCCGGAAATCAGTAGTTGACCGAAAGCAATTCAAACAAACCTCATTGCGAAAACTCATTACAAATATAGGAAAAAATTTCCATGAAAAAATAAAGAAAAAAATCGACATCACTGGTGACATTAACAATTAACAATGGCGCAAAAAATTATTCCAAATCTGATAGGGTCTGTTTAAACCCATGAATGTTAATATTTTTTTGAATGTTGATGACTTTTGCTAATGAACTGCGAAAACTCATTTGATTTTGCCGCGACTATTTTTTTATTTTAAATCATAAATAGATGTTTACTTTATTCAGCGAAATAATGAATTTTATTCTCTTGGAAATTATAGGCTTAAATTCTCCAACAAATAATGAGGATAATTGTATCCTCTCTCTCTCTCTCTCTCTCTCTCTCTCTCTCTCTCTCTCTCTCTCTCTCTCTCTCCAGAGTAAATGGCTTCAGCTTGATAAATCACCAACCCACCATTTTTAAAGCTTTAAATGCTGCTCATGAATGGCAAGGGACACTGACATTGCCCTTGCAACAGGCAAATGCCCTACAAAATGACCATATATACATATAATCAGCACCCAAGCCCCCTCTCCAGCCAAGCTAGGACCAGGGAGGACCAGGCAATTGCTTCTAATGACTCAGGAGGTATACGTGTAGGCTCCCCCCAACGCCCCATCCTCTGCTCACAAGGATGGTGAGGTTGGAAGGGGTGTATCGCGTCTTAAAAACAGGAACAAAGGCAAAGTAATAAATAGATCATTCTTAAAGAAAGAAACCGTGCTGAGAAAAAAAAATAAAAAAAAAAGATCTTGTGCATCAAATCAAAAACCGCTTTCTCAAAGATGGCAGTGTCTTCCAAGAAAAGCTTTCTCCTCGATGAAAAGACTAAGAATGAAGTAATGGGGACTATAACCCCCCCCCCCTTCTTTTTGCTCCTCTCCCTCCCCCCTCCCCCTCCCCCTGCTCACTCACCATCTATATGACGTCATAAGGGGGAAAATAAATTTTGTCACAGCCCCAAATATAAATTATACCTTGCGAGACAGTTTTGTTTTGCCCAAATCTGGCCAGACCTCTTCTTGTCCTCATAAATCTCTCAAGACATTTCCTCACGCTTCATTTCATCGCTATATTCGGAATCCGAAATTCTGAACAGGGTCCAGATATGTAAATTTAGTTGATCAGTTGGATGGCTCGTTTAGCTCATGGTTTGCAATACGATTGTTATGGAGATTTAACTGTTCATGTTAACAGTACGTCCAAGTATTTGTCTATTGGACTATTGGTTTCTTTTATCATTGGTATTCATGTTTTCTGTATTAAACCGACTTTTTGATATCAAAAAGATCTTCCTTTAAATGTTTAAAGGTCACTCATTAATAGGAGTGACAATGCCCTGCCAGAACAATGCTCTAGAGATTGATCATATATACATATGATCAGCGCCCATATTACCTCTCCGCCCTAGGTAGGACCATGGAGGGCCAGGCAATGGATGCTGATAACACAAGAAGCAGGGACTTTATTAACAGGAAGCCACATCCCGTAAATAATAAGTGGTTCTACCCCGTGTACGATTCGAACCTATAGCCTGAAATTAAACAAAAGTAAAGGGGGAAATTTGATTAAAGTCAAGTAAGATACATTTGGTGATATAAGCTACTCGTTCAAAATTTGAATGTTCCGGTTAATATTTCCTTGTTGATTAAAATATATAATTAGTTAGATTCTTAAACTATCTCACTTTGTTTGATTACTCATTGATATCTTATAAAAGACTGATTATAGAAATTTGCTTGTTTGTTAAATACCTTTAATAGATCATTAGAGGATTTTTTTTTTCAGCTGATGGGGTTCCCCGATAGTTTGTGTAGATTTTTTATCAATCTATTCTAATGAAATGTTTGAATTCTTTCATTTTACCATGTTTCTAGTATTGTTCTACTCTCTGGCCTTCAGCTGCTGAATCTCATCTCAATTTGTAGGATGAAAACTTGCTATTACATTTTTTTATTCCTGATCTAGATATTAATATCTGGCACCGTCACACAATTAGTTCTTTATGCATGTTGCACTAGATTTTTCATAATTCTCAGCTAATGAAGTCAAAATATCGTGTATTTTTTTTTTAATATTATTATTATTACCTCCTCCAAAGAAGTTATATATTTGAATTATTTTGTTTGTTTGTTTATTTGTTTATTTATTTATTTGTGTGTGAATCTGTGGACAGTATTACGTCAAAACTACTCAACGGATTTTTTACGATTTTCACACCATAGATAGATCTTAGATCAAGGACGACCCTGTTGAATTTTGGAGATTATCCGGATCCGAATTCTAGATCCGGATTTGCATTTTCACACTTTTAAAGATGACGTCAAACCACATTGACACTTTGGATTTTCACCAAATTTTAACAATACTTTGATATTATGCATTGAAGAAACCGTGGATTTTAGAGGTGATACGGATCAAGATCACAATTCGGGATCAGTGTTGCACTTTTCACCATCCCCTATACAGTCAGCATATGAAAAGTTGGAGGTGATGTCCGTAGACATTAGTTAAATGTTGTCCATATTCATTGGCGGAGGTCTGAAATCTCTTGATTATTATTATTATTATTATTATTATTATTATTATTGTGCGCAACCCGTCAAAAATAACGGTTAAATACTTAGCTAGAATTGCACAAAAGCACCCCCGTTTCACCAGGGTATGACTATTCCCTTCCCTTTACCCGTGGAACTGGGAGAGCTCCGTATGACAGAAAACACACACACACACACACACACACACATATATATATATATATATATATATATATATATATATATACATGCATACATATATATGTTTGTGTTCATTTCCTTATTTATAACCAGACACTTGCTCTTTACTATATAGGGGAGATTATTATTATTATAAATTATTATTAATATTATTATTATTATTATTATTATTATTATTGTTGTTGTTGTTGTTGTTGTTGTTTATGTAATTAATACAAGTGTATATCCCTTTGTGCTTTTCCTCCCCTTTGATGTGAAAACATTTAAAACCTTCAATTAATTATTAATTCACTTCGAATCTAATTAATCGCCGTTTCATGTTTCTATGACATTACCATTCCATGATCGAATTATTCATTGTGTTCTTTTAGTTTTCAGTCTGTAATATTAGATTAACTTTAATTGCGTTGACTTTGATCGTGTTTTCCAACTCCCTTTCTGTGTAATGTAATTGCATACATCTGGTTATTTCTTTTATGTGTG
Source organism: Palaemon carinicauda (assembly GCF_036898095.1). Lineage (NCBI taxonomy): Eukaryota > Metazoa > Arthropoda > Malacostraca > Decapoda > Palaemonidae > Palaemon > Palaemon carinicauda. The sequence continues at coordinate 78,585,402 of NC_090746.1, forward strand.
CGCTTATATTGTTGGTTGTATAATCAGTTAGTTTTAGTATATTAGCAAGTTTGAAATACAATTTCTTGTTTAAAATACACGGTAATGTTTAAACATTTAATATTTCACTATATTTGACATATCAAGTATACTATATTGTTTTGCGTCTTATTATTATTATTATTATTATTATTATTATTATTATTATTATTATCAATCTTCTTCTTCTCCTTCTTTTTCTACATCTTTTCCCATTTCTATGTGGGGTTGATGTTTCTGGTCAGCTTTCTCCATCTACCTCTGTCCCACACCTCTTCACCGGTTAATCCCTTTGATCGAAGGTCATCCTTGATACAGTCCACCCTCCTTCGCTTTGGTCTCCCTCTCCTTCTCGTTCCCTGTACCTCCATTTCCATCACTCTTTTCCCAATATACTGTTCATCTCTTCTCATGACATGACCAAACCACCTCAGTCTACTTTCTTGGATCTTATCTGATAGTTTTTTAACTCCTGTGGTACCCTTAATTATCTCATTCTGTATCCTATCTCTTCTTGTCACCCCACACATCCATCTCAACATTCTCATCTCTGCCACATCCATTTCTTCTCTTGTCTTCTTTATTGCCCACGTCTCTGCTCCATACATCATTGACGGTCTCACAACTGTCCTCTGTACTTTACATTTCAACTTAATCCCTATTTTCCTGTCGCATAGTACTCCACGGACTTTTTTCCTATTCTTCCATCCTGCTTGTATTTTGTGGTTTATTTCTGCCCTCAGATCACCATCCTCTGCAACTGTTGATCCTAAATTCCTGAAATTTTCATCTCTTTTCAATCTCTCTCCTTGTAAACTAACTTCCTCATTCTCGCCATTCTTCAATCTCAAATACTCTGTCTTTTTCCTGCTGATCTTCAATCCCCTATTTTCCATTTCTCTTCTCCACTCCTCCAGTTTCTCTTCTACTACCTCTCGCCTAGTGCTAAACAGTATAACATCATAAAAAAAAAGCATACACCAAGGAGACTGATCTCTAATACCTTGTGTTACTACATCCATGACCAGATCAAATAGGTAAGGGCTCAATGCAGACCCCTGATGTAGTCCCACATTTACTGGGAAACTTTCTGTTAGGCCTGTATTGCTCTTAACATTTGCTTCTGCCCTTTCATACATATTTTGGGTGATTCTTACGTATTTCTCAGGGAATCCCTTGCCTCTCATACATCTCCACAGTTCCTGACGTGGTACTCGATCGTATGCCTTCTCCATGTCAATAAAGACCATGTGTAATCCTTTCTGTTTCTCCCGATGTTTTTCTATCGTCTGCCTCAAAGCAAATATTGCTTCTACAGTCCCTCTTCCAGGCATGAATCTAAATTGTTTCTCCATCTCTGAGTCTCTTCTCAATGATCTCCCATATTTTCATAGTATGGCTTATCAGCTTTATGGGTCTGTAGTTGCCACATTCCTGGATGTCTCCCTTCCCCTTATAGATGGGAATGATTAGGCTTCTTCTCCATTCCTCTGGCATCTTTTCCTGATCATTATTGTTGTTGTCGTCGTCTCTTGGTTCCTTCAAGAGTCATGCAGTGAAATTTGAAGGTTAAGTCCCTTGGAGTTTTTTTTTTTTTTTTTTTTCAAAATCGTCCATGATTAAAATATGTGAATAACCCTAAAACCATATTCATTTGCTGATCATGTTCCTTAATCAAGCAATGGTATTTAATGCAGATATTTAATAAATTTCATGCCCTACATAAATTTTATTTTTTATGGTCAAAATTAAAAGAATAGATTTTACTTTTAAACCCCTTGCACCACAAAAATTCAAATTTTCCCCAAAAATAAGAAAGAATCGGTATATATTTTGTAATAAGAGAATGAAATTTCTCTGTAAATTGTAAAATTAATTGAAAGTAAATTGCTCAAATGCTTGGAAATAGTAAAAGACTGTGGTAACGGAAACTAGTCCTCTGGTGCCAAAGGGCTATGGATTATGATGAGGCGTGGACGCCAACATCCTATGCAAGAGCTAAACCTGATGAATGATTACTGTATTAATCAGTTTAGGCTCGTAATTAATCTGCGATATTAAGATAAAACGTTTCCCCCTTCAAGAATGATTCATTTCAATATCGTTTGTTATATCCTTCGCTTTATAATTGATTTGATTTTGCAGAGAAGACTACTAGATTGGAAGATTCCCTTTAACCCTTATTGTATCACTTCAAAGAAGAGAAATCAATCAAAATACAGATCAAGATGTCATACGGAGATGATTTGATAACAGTTAACATCCTCAAATGAAACTTGATTATATTCGAGAATATTACATAAAAGACAGTGATATAAGTAGGAGTTATTCAAGTTTTTATTACGGAGAGACAAAGGGGGTTCAGGTCGACGAATAAGTCATTGAATATATATGAATCTTACACATACAACCATATATATATATATATATATATATATAAAACAACAACAACAACAACAACAACAAATGTAACTTTTTCTAGTCCACTGCAGGACAAAGACCTCAAACGTGTCCTTGTTCATGTCTTGGGTTTTGGCCAACTGCGGAGTGGCGATGGTGGGGGACATAGTCTGGTCGCTCTCAGCAAACCAGCCTAGTATGGGTGGCCCTGACTAGTACAGCTTTGCCGATCATGGTGATACACGAACCCTTTCACCATGTGAAGGTATCTCCACTCAGAAAGAAGAATATATATGGACATAATATAATATATATATATATATACATATATATATATATATATATATATGTATATATATACTGTATATATATTTATATATATTTATATATATATATATATATATATGTGTGTGTGTGTGTGGATATATCTATATATCTATATATATATATATATATATATAGATATATATATATATATATATATATAAAACAAACATACATATGAGAGAGAGAGAGAGAGAGAGAGAGAGAGAGAGAGAGATCTGTGTATGTGTGGAATGTTGATTTGAGTATATTCGTAAGAATGTAAATTACTATAAAAGTAGTTAATCTTCATAACAAACTTCCTTTGGAAACAATTTATGAGACTCGGAGCAAGAATCTGACCTCATCAGAATTTGGGAATGGTCTTGGGGAATTCTGGAATTTGCCAATCTCATTCCGGGTGTGCAAAAAAACCCCTCATATTTTACGTCTCCTTCATTTTCTTATTTTCAACTTTGCCGTTTGCATATCATTGTCGCATTCCGGGATATCAGTCCCCAAAGCCAAAGTCAATATTTTCCGAAGCTCGAAATTTCGTCGTTATAATTTCTGGTCCTGGTTTAATTCGGGTTTGGATTTCTCTATCTTCAACAGTCAGGTTAATCATAGGTCTTATATATAACTTCTTATCTCTCTCTCTCTCTCTCTCCTCTTCTCTCTCTCTCTCTCTCTCTCTCTCTCTTGATTTTGATTTTGATCTTTTATATTTTGCATTCCCGTGAACTAAGTATTTTCTTGTATAGGATCTAAACAGAATAATCATCGCTTCGAAACATTAGAAAAGACTTCAAGTAGAAGTGAGCGAATCTTTTCTTTCAATTGTCTACATACAAACATGAAAATAATACAGTTTACATAAGACATTTTTCTAAAAACTATTTGATAAATCCTACCATTTCACTGCTCTTTATCAAAACAATAAACAAGAAAAGAAATACTAATAACAGCTCACTTTTACATCATTGTTTTTATCTATATCATTCCTCCGAGCTGGGGAACCAGCCGTCCAATTATCATAATATTTACTTGGCTCTTCAGAGATCCCAACCATTGTGGCGGGTATCGCCCGAGTGTTCGTTTATCTTGGCAGACAGAAGTCGTCTCATTTTCTCGACTTCTTCGACTTCCCTTGGCATTTCATTTCACCGGTTCTAGATTTTATTTAATCGGGGCCTGCTGCAATTTCGGCTCTCCTTGGCATCGCTTCTCCGTGGGTTTGCATTATTGTCGGAATGGGGAAACTCGTAGCGAGCGAACGAATCGTCGCGCGGCTGGAGTTTATTATTTTCTAATCGGAGGAAACGTCTCCTCTAGTTTCTGTTTATAACTTTCCTTCCCATTACGTGCTGGTGAATCTCCTTCTTTCGTTAATGAATAAACGTGCTAAACTGCATTCAGGGCATGACGTTTTCCCAGACATTTACTATCCGGGTTTATCATTGTATTGAAAGCAAACGTATTTAAACAACCAGAAGTTCTCTCCCGCAAAGGAATTTTTCTTCTTTTTCTAAGGGTGTTAGCGACTGTATACAGAGATGCACTGTATTATTCGGGGCCATTGACATGGTGTAATATACTTTGTAAAGAAGTTTAGGTTTCAAATTCCTCTTGAATTACAAGATACTAAAAAAATAAAGCTTTTGAAATGTGTCTGTAAATATGAAGACTATAACTTTTAGGTATTGTGTTGCAGGCCGTGCCCAATGAATCTTAGGTCGTACCCTGGGAATCTTAGGTCTTACCCTAGGAATCTCAAGATGTACCCAAGGAATCTTAGGTCTTACCCTAAGAATCTCTAGATGTACCCAAGGAATCTCAGGCCGTACTCAAGGAATCTTAGGTCGTACTCAAGGAATATCAGGTCGTACTCAAGGAATCTCGGGTCGTACTTAATTGATTTCAGGTCGTTTCCTTCTACCTGCTTCTGTTGTCTAGATGCAGATGTACCTCCCTTTGTGCTTTTCCTCCCCTTTGATGTGAAAACATTTAAAACCTTCAATTAATTATTAATTCACTTCGAATCTAATTAATCGCCGTTTCATGTTTCTATGACATTACCATTCCATGATCGAATTATTCATTGAGTTCTTTTAGTTTTCAGTCTGTAATATTAGATTAACTTTAAATGCGTTGACTTTGATCGTGTTTTCCAACTCCCTTTCTGTGTAATGTAATTGCATACATCTGGTTATTTCTTATATGTGTGCGCTTATATTGCTGGTTGTATAATCAGTTAGTTTTGGTATATTAGAAAGTTTGAAATACAATTTCTTGTTTAAAATACACGGTAATGTTTAAACATGTGATATTTCACTATAGTTGACATATCAAGTATACTATATTGTTTTGCGTCTTATTATTATTATTATTATTATTATTATCATTATCAGTCTTCTTCTTCTCCTTCTTCTTTGTCTACATCTTTTCCCACTTCTCTGTGGGGTTGATGTTTCTGGTTAGCTTTCTCCATCTACCTCTGTCCCACATCTCTTCACCGGGTAATCCCTTTGATCGAAGGTCATCCTTGATACAGTCCACCCACCTTCCGCTTTGGTCTCCCTCTCCTTCTCCTTCCCTGTACCTCCATTTCCATCACTCTTTTCCCAATATACTGTTCATCTCCTCTCATGACATGACCAAACCACCTCAGTCTACTTTCTTGGATCGTATCTGATAGTTTTTTAACTCCTGTGGTACCCCTAATTATCTCATTCTGTATCCTATCTCTTCTTGTCACCCCACACATCCATCTCAACATTCTCATCTCTCCCACATCCGTTTTCTTCTTTTGTCTTCTTTATTGCCCACGTCTCCTCTCCATACATCATTGACGGTCTCACAACTGTCCTGTGTACTTTACCTTTAAACTTAGCCCCTATTTTCCTGTCGCATAGTACTCCACGGACTTTTTTCCTATTCTTCCATCCTGATGTATTCTGTGGTTTATTTCTGCCCTCAGATCACCATCCTCTGCAACTGTTGATCCTAAATTCCGGATATTTTCAACTCTTTTTAATCTCTCTCTTTGTAAATTAACTTCCTCATTCTCGCCATTTTTCAATCTCAAATACTCTGTCTTTTTCCTTCTGATCTTCAATCCCCTATTTTCCATTTCTCTTCTCTACTCCTCTAGTTTCTCTTCTACTACCTCTCGCCTAGTGTTAAACAGTATAACATCGTCATCAAAAAGCATACACCAAGAAGAATGATTTCTAATACCTTGTGTTACTTCATCCATGGCCAGATCAAATAGGTAAGGGCTCAATGCAGACCCCTGATGTAGTCCCACATTTACTGGGAAACTTTCTGTTAGGCATATACTGCTCTTAACATTTGCTTCTGCCCTTTCATACATATCTTGGGTGATTCTTACGTATTTCTCAGGGACTCCCTTGCCTCTCATACATCTCCACAGTTCCTGACGTGGTATTCGATTGTATGCCTTCTCCATGTCAATAAAGACCATGTGTAATCCTTTCTGTTTCTCCCGATGTTTTTCTATCGTCTGCCTCAAAGCAAATATTGCTTCTACAGTCCCTCTTCCAGCCATGAATCCAAATTGTTCCTCACCAATTGTTGTTTCATCTCTGAGTCTCTTCTCAATGATCTTCTCCCATATTTTCATAGTATGGCTTATCAGTTTTATGCCCCTGTAGTTGCCACATTCCTGGATGTCTCCCTTCCCCTTATAGATGGGAATGATTTGGCTTCTTCTCCATTCCTCTGGCATCTTTGGCTGATCATTATTGTTGTTGTCGTCGTCTCTTGGTTCCTTCAAGAGTCATGCAGTGAAATTTGAAGGTTAAGTCCCTTGGAGTTTTTTTTTTTTCCAAATCGTCCCTGATTAAAATATGTGAATAACCCTAAAAACTTATTCATTTGCTGATCATGTTCCTTAATCAAACAATGTTATTTAATGCAGATATTTGACAAATTTCATGTTCTGCATAAATTTTATTTTTCATGGTCAAAAGTAAAAGAATAGATTCAATTTAAAACCCCTTGCACCACAAAAATTCAAATTTTACCCAAAAATAAAAAAGAATCGGTATATATTTTGTAATAAGAGAATGAAAAATTCATAATTTTAATCTTTTCTGTAAATTGTAAAATTAATTGAAAATAAACTGCTCAAATTCTTGGAAATAGTAAATGACTGTGGTAACGGAAACTATCCCTCTGGTGCAAAAGGGCTATGGATTATGATGAGGCCAACATCCTACGCAAGAGCTAAACCTGATGAATGATCACTGTATTAATCAGTTTAGGCTCGTAATTAATCTGCGATATTAAGATAAAACGTTTCCCCTTCAAGAGTGACTCATTTCAATATAATTTGTTATAGCTTTCGCTTTATAATTGATTTAATTCTGCAGAGAAGACTGCTAAATTGGGAGATTCCCTTTAACCCTTATTGTATCACTTCAAAGGAGAGAAATCAATCAAAATACAAATCAAGATGTCATACGGAGATGATTTAATAACAGTTAACATCTTCAAATGAAATTTAATTACATTCGAGAATATTACATAAAAGACAGTTATATAAGTAGGAGTTATTCAAGTTATTATTACGGAGAGACAAAGGGGGTTCAGGTCGACGAATAAGTCATCGAATATATATAACTCATACACATACAATCATATATATATATATATATATATATTATCAACAAAAACAACAACAACAACAACAAATGTAACTGTTTTTAGTCCACTGTATGACAAATACCTCAAACATGCCCTTGTTCATGTCTTGGATTTGGCCAACTGCGGATTGGCGGTGGTGAAGGACTTAGTCTGATCGCTCTCAGCGAACCAGCCTAGTATGGGTGGCCCTGACTAGTACAGCTTTGCCGATCATAGCGATACACGAACTCTTTCACCACGTGAAGGTATCTCCACTCAGAAAGAAGAATATATATGGACATATATATATATATATATATATATTACATATATATAAATGTATATAAAACAAACATACATATATGAGAGAGAGAGAGAGAGAGAGAGAGAGAGAGAGAGAGAGATAGATCTTTGTATGTGTGGAATGCTGATTGGAGTATATTCGTAAGAATTTAAATTACTTAAAGTAGTTAATCTTCTTAACAAACTTCCTTTGGAAACAATTTATGAGACTCGGAGCAAGAATCTGACCTCATCAGAATTTGGAATGGTCTTGGGAATTCTGGAATTCACCAATCTCATTCCGGGTGTGCAAAAAAAAAAAAAAAAAAAAAACTCATATTTTACGTCTCCTTCATTTTCTTATTTTCAACTTTGCCGTTTGCATATCATTGTCGCATTCCGGGATATCAGTCCCCAAAGCCAAAGTCAATATTTTCGCTCGAAATTTCGACGTTATAATTTCTGGTCCTGGTTTAATACGGGTTTGGATTTCTCTATCTTCAACAGTCAGGTTAATCATAGGTCTTATATATAACTTCATATCTCTCTCTCTCTCTCTCTCTCTCTCTCTCTCTCTCTCTCTCTCTCTTGATCTTTTATATTTTAAATTCCCATTAACTAAGTATTTTCTTGTATCGGATCTAAACAGAATAATCATCGTTTCTAAACATTCAAGTAAAGTGAGCGAATCTTTTCTTTCAAACAAGAAAATATTACTGTTTACGTAAGACATTTTTCTAGAAACTATTTTGATAAATCCTACCATTTCACTGCTCTTTATCAAAACAATAAACAAGAAAAGAAATACTAATAACAGCTCACTTTTACATCATTGTTTTTTATCTATATCATTCCTCCGAGCTGAGGAACCAGCCGTCCAATTATCATAATATTTACTTGGCTCTTCGGAGATCCCAACCATTGTGGCGGGTTTCGCCCGAGTGTTCGTTTATCTTGGCAGACAGAAGTCGTCTCATTTTCTCGACCTCTTCGACTTCCCTTGGCATTTCATTTCGCCGGTTCTAGATTTTATTTAATCGGCGCCTGCTGCAATTTCGGCTCTCCGTGGCATCGCTTCTCCGTGGGTTTGCATTATTGTCGGAATGGGGAAACTCGTAGCGAGCGAGCGAATCGTTGCACGGCTGGAGTTTATTATTTTCTAATCGGAGGAAACGTCTCCTCTAGTTTCTGTTTATAACTTTCCTTCCCATTTCGTGCTGGTGAATCTTCTCCTTCCGATAATGAATAAACGTGCTAAACTGCATTCAGGGCATGACGTTTTCCCAGACGTTTACTATCCATGTTTATCATTGTATTGAAAGCAAACGTATTTAAACAACCAGAAGTTCTCTCCCGCAAAGGAATTTTCTTATTTTTCTAAGGGTGTTAGCGACTGTATAAAGAGATGCACTGTATTATTTGGGCCATTGACAAGGTGTAATATACTTTGTAAAGAAGTTTAAGTTCAAATTCCTCTTGAATTACAAGATACTAAAAAAATAAGATTTTGAAATGTGTCTGTAAATATGAAGACTATAACTTTAAGGTATTATGTAGCAGGCCGTGCCCAATGAATCTTAGTTCGTACCCAGGGAATCTTAGGTCTTACCCTAGGAATCTCAAGATGTACCGAAGGAATCTTAGGTCTTACCCTAGGAATCTCAAGATGTACCGAAGGAATCTTAGGTCTTACCCTAGGAATCTCTAGATGTACCCTAGGAATCTCAGGCCGTACTCAAGGAATCTTAGGTCGTACTCAAGGAAATTCAGGTCGTACTCAAGGGATCTCGGGTCGTGTTTAATTGATTTCAGGTCGTATCTTTCTACCTGCTTCTGTTGTCTAGATGCAGAAAACTTGCCCATCTTTGTTGGACGGAACCTGTAATCGAACGTTCAACCCTCCTCTCTAACCCGGACTCGGTCAAATTTTGAATCTGCATAATTTCTTGTAAGCGTTTATCATATTTCTCTTGGTGCGGTTTACTTGATAGGGTATCATGTATGTTTATTCCTCTCTCTCGGCTACAAGGCACCAGCCACCCGATGATAAACTGGAGTTGGTGAGTTATTGAGTCCTTTTACTGGCCAGACAGTACTACATTTGCCATAGCCTCTGTGCCATGGACTTCCACTCCCTTGAGACAAGAGTTCTTAACTCAGTGGGCTATTTTCCCCGTCGGAGCCCATGGGCTTATAGCATCCTACTTTTCCATCTAGGGTTGTAGCTTAACTAATAATAATAATAATAATAATAATAATAATAATAATAATAATAATAATAATCTTGATATATGGGATACAGAGCTCACTAATTCAATCTCCTGTACTTTCCGATTGCGCGTTTTATATATATATATATATATACATATATATATATATATATATATATAAATTTATATATGTATATATATATATATTTATATATATATATATATATATATATACATATATATATATATATATATATGTAAGACGGCCATATACAAAAAAAATTGATGGTGTCGACGAATACAGAAATCCTAGTATAGACCTCAATACTCGGTCTAATCAAACTAGTCCATTTCGACCAAATGTCTGAGGAAATTCTTATTAGATATCATAACTTGCACGTGCACCATGAGCAGTAATACTCGGCAGATATATGGTATTATTATTATTATTATTATTATTATTATTATTATTAGGCAAGCTACAGCCCTAGTTGGAGAAGCAAGATGTTACACAGCCCAACGGCTCCAACAGGGAAAAATATCCCAATGAAGAAAGAAGATAAAGAAATAGATAAACTGCATGAGAAATAATCAACAATGGATATGAAATATCTTCAGATCAGTAATAAGTTAAATATAGATCTGTCATATAAAAACTATGAAGAGAGATTTATGTCAACCTGTTCAACATAATATTCGCTGCAAGTTTGAACTTCTGAATATTAGTCGTGGTATCAAGTTAAAACTTAGTATTCGACATGTTTGGAACTTATGTAAATACCATTAAATAACATAATCGACTATTACAATTGAAGGAAATCAATAAAAAAATATTTTCCGGTACCGGATCACCAGTCAATAAGTGCAGACAACAAAATTCCATTTAAAAACCTATAAATAAAAAGGTTTAATTTGGCTCCAAAGCACTATAGAGACTCGAACGAGTTCATTTCCCATGCAGCCTAAATACACCAGTTGAATCCAGTAAGTGGAATTGCCATTCCTAAATGAACGGCTCGAGAGAATAGTGATGGTCTGCGAGGTTTAAGCCAAAGTCGACAACTTCGGCCGCGTAAGCTCTTGGCGAATGTTGTTTCTCTCATCGAAGATCGTCAGAATTGGAAGCGTCATTTCTGACGTCCCATTCTGGCGTTGTTTGAGGGTGATTTTTTTTCTTTTTTTCGAGAATTGCTTTGTATTCATTGAACATTTATAGCGCCAAAATGTATATAATGTTAGATTTCAGTGTTTAAATTATTCTGGGATCTTACTGACTGGTTAGTAGTAATGATATTTTTTTTTTTTTTTTTGCACGCTTACTTTGTATCTATTGAATTTTCCAGCGCCAAAAATTTTATCATGTATATCCTGTCTTGTTGTTTAAATTGTTCTGGCATATTATAGACTGGGTGAGATTAATAAGAGTAATCAAATCTTTCTTTTAGCGATTTGTTTTTGCTTTGCAGAGTATTGTCTCTCTCTCTCTCTCTCTCTCTCTCTCTCTCTCTCTCTCTCTCTCTCTCTCTCTCTCTCTCTCTCTCTCTCTCTCTCTCTCTCTCTCTCACACACACACCATTGAAACATACATGCATATATATATATATATATGTATATATATATATATATACATATATATATATATACAGACACACACACACATATTATATATATATATATATATACTGTATATATATATATGCATATAAATATATATATATATATATATATACACACATATATATATATATATATATACATATATATATATATATATAATATATCTTTATAACTCGATTGGTAGAGTCCTGACAGGCATATCTTCGGCTAAGAGGCATAGGTTCTATTTATGTGTCTTAGCAATCAATGTTTGCCAACGGTTATTGAAGCGGATGAGTAACCTGGGGGAATAACAAGAACTTTGGGAGTGAAGGAAATGGCCCCCCATAAATCTCGAAGAAGTCACTGGCAGCAGAGTGACGGATTGGGTTTGAGGCGATAGACGAGATGTCTCTTCGAGTTCTATTCCTGACGCCTTGCGGATGATCTTACTGGAATTAATAAGGACCGGTCAATGAGACGACTGGCAAAATCTAACCGAGACCCTTTGCGTCAATAGGCTTAGGAGGAGATGATGATATATGTGTGTCTGTATATATGTATGCTTTATATCTGTGTTTTTGTACAGTATATATAAATTTTATTTATGTGTCTGTGTATTTATACATGCATATTAAGCATGGATGTGTATACGCATAACTATGCATCCGGAAATCAGTATTTGACCACAAACAATTCAAACAATACCTCATCGCGAAAACTCATTACAAATATAGGAAAAAATTTCCATAAAAGAATAAAAAAAAAAAATCGACATCCCTGGTGACATTAACAATTAACAATGGCGCAAAAAATTATTCCAAATCTGATTGGGTCTGTTTAAACCCATGAATGTTGATATTTTTTTGAATGTTGATGACTTTTGCTAATGAACTGCGAAAACTCATTTGATTTTGCCGCCACTATTTTTTTATTTTAAATCATAAATAGATGTTTACTTTATTCAGCGAAATAACGAATTTTATTCTCTTGAAATTATAGGCTTAAATTTTTTTTTACAGAAAATAAGAGATAATTGTATACTCTCTCTCTCTCCTCTCTCTCTCTCTCTCTCTCTCTCTCTCTCTCTCCATCCAGAGTAAATGGCTTCAGTTTGATAAATCACCAACCCACTATTTTTAAAGTTTAAAATCTGCTCATGAATGGCAAGGGACACTGACATTGCCCTTGCAACAGGCAAATGTCCTATAAAATGACCATATATACATATGATCAGCACCCAAGCCCTCTCTCCAGCCAAGCAAGGACCAGGGAGGACCAGGCAATTGCTTCTAATGACTCAGGAGGTATACCTATAGGCTCCCCCAACGCCCCATCCTCTGCTCACAAGGATGGTGAGGTTGCAGACAATACAAGAAAATATCGAGCTTGAGCATGACTCGAACCCCAGTTCGGCACATTGCCAAGCAGGGAAGTGTCCGATAGTCCACCACAACCTTTAATGATGATAAGTGTTGCTGAAACTCGCAACAGTCCATAGGATTCAACTTCGAGGAGTGATGAGTCACATTGAGACCTAGATATTAGCTGAGTGAGTGACGTGGCTTAGTATGTAAGTGTCTCACAAGGTGGAAAACTGGTAATTTGCAGTTAGGGAATAATTATCAATATAAATGAAAATCCTATAAAGAAAGGGGTGTATCACGTCTTAAAAACAGGAACAAAGGCAAAGTAAAGAATAGATAATTCTAAAAGAAAGAAACCGTGCTGAGGAAAAAAAAAAAAAAGATCTTGTGCATCAAATCAAAAACCGCTTTCTCAAAGATGGCAGTTTCTTCCAAGAAAAGCTTTCTCCTCGATGAAAAGAATAAGAATGAAGTAATGGGGAATCTACCCCCCCCTCTCTCTCTCTCTTTTTGCTCCTCTCCCTCCCCCTGCTCACTCACCATCTATGTGACGTCATAAGGGGGAAAATAAATTTTGTCACAGCCCCAAATATAGATTATACTTCTTTGCGAGACAGTTTTGTTTTGCCCAAATCTGGCCAGACCTCTTCTTGTCTTCATAAATCTCTCAAGACATTTCCTCACGCTTCATTTCATCGCTATATTCGGAATCCGAAATTCTGAACAAGGTCCAGATATGTAAATTTAGTTGATCAGTTGGATGGCTCGTTTAGCTCATGGTTTGCAATACGATTGTTATGGAGATTTAACTGTTCATGTTAACATTACGTCCAAGTATTTGTCTATTGGACTATTGGTTTCTTTTATCATTGTTATTCATGTTTCCTGTATTAAACTGACTTTTTGATATCAAAGAGATCTTCCTTTAAAGGTTTAAAGGTCACTCATTAATAGCAGTGACAAAGCCCTACCAGAAAAATGCTCTAAAGATTGACCATATATACATATGATCAACGCCCATATTCCCTCTCCACCCAAAGTAGGACCAGAGAGGGCCAGTCAATAGCTGCTGATAACTCAAGAAACAGGTATACTTACAGGCTCCCCCAAACCCCAACCCGATCCCTAGCTTACAAGGATGGTAAGATTACA
>NC_090746.1:78604379-78714379 GCF_036898095.1 Palaemon carinicauda
ATTATAAAGCAGGTCGTATCCAAGGAATCTTAGGTCTTACCCTTGGAATCTCTAGATGTACCCAAGGAATCTTAGGACTTCCCTTAGGAATCTCTAAATGTACCCAAGGAATCTCAGGCCGTACTCAAGGAATCTTAGGTCGTACTCAAGGAATCTCAGGCCGCACCTAAGGAACCTCGGGTCGTACTTAATTAATTTCAGGTCATTTTCTTCTTCCTGCTTCTGTTATCTAGATGCCGAAAACTTGCCTATCGATATTTAACGGAACCTGTAATCGAACGTTCAACCCTCCTCTCTAATCCGGACCTGGTCACATCTTGAGTCTGCATAGTTTCTTGTAAGCGTTTATCATATTTCTCATAGTGCTTTTTACTTGACAGGGTATCTTGTATGTATTTTTCGTCTCTCATCTACAAGGCACCAGCCACTCATTGAAATACTAAAGCTAGAGAGTTATTGAGTCCTTTTACTGGCCAGATAGTACTACATTTGCCATAGACTCTGTACCGTGGTCTTTCACTACCTTGAGTTAAGAATTCTCTTGCTGAGGGTACACTCAGGCACACTATTCTGTTTCCTTTTTTTCTTTACTCAGTGGGCTACTTTCCCCGTTGGAGCCCTTGGGCTTATAGCCTCTTACTTCTCCATCTAGGGTTGTAGCTTAACTAATAATAATAATAATAATAATAATAATAATAATAATAATAATAATGCCCTTGATAGATGGTATACAGACCTCACTAATTCAATCTCCTGTACTTTCCGTTATGTTTTATTTATTTATTTATTTAGTTTTATTTTTGTTTTGTTTTACATCAGTGAACCATATCTAAAGAATTTGATGGTGTCGAAGAGTACAGGAATCCTAGTGTAGACCTCTGTACTCGGTCTAATCAAACTAGATATTGTGATCAAAAGACTGGAGGAAAATCGTATTATTTTATGAAGACTCCAGTTTTCTTGACTCCAAAGTTATCTGTTATTTTGCGCAAGTTAGCAAGAAGAGGAGCTTTTAGCACTTATTAGAGAATTGGTAATGTTACTCCACCATGTAAATGTGTTTGTGGTAGCTCAAGTCCAACTAATTAACGCCCAATATCCATAAGTCCCATATTATTTAGAGTTATTGAGCGTCTTTTGGCAAAACGTCTTTATAGGTTTGCTGAAGATAATCATCTGTTCCCTAGTTTGCAATTTGGTTTTCGTAAAGGCCTTGGAGCATGTGATGCCCTTCTTACAATCTCCAATGCTGTATAGAAATCCCTTGATTGTGGTCAGGAAGTACGTATGGTTGGCCTTGATTGTAGTGCTGCCTCTGACCGTGTTAATCATGAGGCCCTTGTTTTCAAACTCAAAAAGTTAGGAGTGGGTGGGTCGTTTCTTGGCATCATTATTGCATTTTTAAGTAATAGATTGCAGAGAGTTGTTGTTGATGGGCACTATAGTAAATATAGGAATGTGATATTTGGTGTTCTTCAGGGTAGTGTTGTTGGCTCATTACATTTTATACCACATACACATGACATGTGTTTTGGCCTAGAAAACAAGCTTGTTGCATATGTCTATGATGGTACTCTCTTTGCATCAATTCCATCTCCTGAATTTAAATCTGGGGTTGCTGAATCCCTTTAATTGGAATCTAGCTAAAATTTGTGCATTGTGCAAATTAAGAGGTATGAAGTTGAATCCCAACAAAACTCAATGTATGATTGTAAGTAGTTCAAGGGTAGTGGCTCCTCAACATCCGAATCTCGGCATTGCTAATGTTTCAAAACTTTGTATGACTTAAAATTTTAGGTGTGATTCTTGACAGCAAATTCACTTTTGAGAAACACTTTAGGTCTGTGTCTTCTTTAATTACACAAAAATGGCATATTATGAAAGTCTTTCAAGATTTTAAGTGATCAGTCTATTCTGAAGAAGTGTTTCGAGTATTGTTCTCCTGTCTAGTCTTCAGGTGCTGATTCTCATCTTAATTTGTTGGATAGAAACTTATGGTCTATCAAATATCTTATTCTTGATCTAGATATTTATCTCTGGCACCGTCATTCAATTAGTTCGTTAAGCATATTGCATAGGATTTTTCATAATTCTGACCATCCTTTACATTCAGATCTTTTCGGACAGTTCCATCCTGTTCGTAATACCAGGAATGCACTTAATTCTAATAGTCAGGCCTTCTCCATCATGAGGCTCAATACTACACAGTATTCTAGAAGTTTTATTCCAGCTGTTACCAAGTTGTGGAATGATCTTCCTATTCGGGTAGTTGAACCGGTATATTCAAAAGTTCAAACTTACAACAAATGTTTTTATGTTGAACAGGGTTACATGAGTCTTTTTATAGTATGTATATGAAATATATATTTTGATGTTGTTACTGTTTTAGAATATTTTTTTTCAATTGTTCGGTATTTCTCATATTGTTTATTTATTTCCTTATTTCCTTTCCTGTCCCTTGGGCTTATAGCATCTTGCTTTTCCAAATAGGTTTGTAGCTTGGTTAATAATAATAATAATAATAATAATAATAATAATAATAATAATAATAATAATAATAATAATAATATCCTAACTTGTACCTGCACCATGAACCGTAATACTCGGCAGAGATATATTATTATTATTATTAGTAGTAGTAGTAGTAGTAGTATTATTATTATTATCATTATTATTATTATTATTATTATTATTATTATTATGTAAGCTACAACCTTAGTTGGAGAAGCAAGATGTTACAAGCCCAACGGCTCCAACAGGGAAAAATATCCCAGTGAAGAAAGAAAATAAGGAAATAGATAAACTGCATGAGAAATAATCAACAATGAATATGAAATATCTTCAGATCAGTAATGAAGTTAAAATAGATCTGTCATATAAAAAATATGAAGAGAGATTTATGTCAACCTGTTCAACATGATACTCTCTACAAGTTTGAACTTCTGAATATTAGTCGTGGTATAAAGTTAAAACAGTATTTTACATGTTTGGAAATTAGGTAAATACCATTAAAATAACATAATCAGCTATTACAATTGAAGGAAATCAATAAATAAAATATTTTCCAGCACCGGATCACCTGTCAATAAGTGCAGTCAACAAAATTCCATTTAAAAAACCTATAAATAAAAAGGTTTAATTTGGCTCCAAAGCACTATAGAGACTCGAACGAGTTCATTTCCCATGCAGCCTAAATACACCAGTTGAATCCAGTAAGTGAATTGCCATTCCTAAATGAACGGCTCGAGAGAATAGTGATGGTCTGCGAGGTTTAAGCCAAAGTCGACAACTTCGGCCGCGTAAGCTCTTGGCGAATGTTGTTTCTCTCATCGAAGATCGTCAGAATTGGAAGCGTCATTTCTGACGTCCCATTCTGGCGTTGTTTGAGGGTGATTTTTCTTTTTCTTTTTCGAGAATTGCTTTGTATTCATTGAACATTTATAGCGCCAAAATGTATATAATGTTAGATTTCAGTGTTTGAATTATTCTGGGATCTTATTGAATAGTTAGTAGTAATGGTATTTTTTTTTTTTGCAGGCTTACTTTGTATCTATTGAATTTTCTAGAGCCAAAAATATACCATATGTATCCTTTCTTATTGTTTAAATCTTTCTGGCATTTTATAGACTGGGTGAGATTAATGATTTTTATCAAATAATTTTTTTAGGGATTTGTTCATGTTTTGCGAAGTATTCTCTCTCTCTCTCTCTCTCTCTCTCTCTCTCTCTCTCTCTCTCTCTCTCTCTCTCTCTCTCTCTCACACCAGTGAAACACACACGCATATATATATATATATATATATATATATGTATATATATATATATATATATATATATATATATATATATATATATACACATATATATATATATATATATATATATATATATATATATACATATATATATATATATATATATATATATATATATATATATCTTGATAGCTCGATTGGTAGAGTCCTGACAGGCATGGCTTCGGCTAAGAGGCATAGGTTCTATTCATGTGCTAGGCGTCATATCTTAGCAATCAATGTTTGCCAACGGTTATATAAGCGGATGAGTAACCTGGAGGAATAACAAGAACTTTGGGCGTGAAGGAAATGGCAGTAGGGTGACGGATTGGGTTTGAGGCGATAGACAAGATGTCTCTTCGGCCTCTATTCCTGACGCTTTGCGGATGATCTTACTGGAATTAGTAAGGACCGATCAATGAGACGACTGGGAAAATCTAACCGAGACCCTTTGCGTCAATAAGCTTAGGAGGAGATGATGATATATGTGTGTCTGTATATATGTATGCTTTATATTTATGTGTTTTTATACAGTATATATAAATTTCATATATGTGTCTGTGTATTCATACTTGCATATTAAGCATGAATGTGTATGCGCGTAACTATGCATCCGGAAATCAGTATTTGACCACAAACAATTCAAACAATACCTCATCGCGAAAACTCATTACAAATATAGGAAAAAATTTCCATAAAAGAATAAAAAAAAAAAATCGACATCCCTGGTGACATTAACAATTAACAATGGCGCAAAAAATTATTCCAAATCTGATAGGGTCTGTTTAAACCCATGAATGTTAATATTTTTTTGAATGTTGATGACTTTTGCTAATGAACTGCGAAAACTCATTTGATTTTTGCGAGACTATTTTTTTATTTCAAATCATAAATAGATGTTTACTTTATTCAGCGAAATAATGAATTTTATTCTCTTGAAATTATAGGCTTAAATTTTTTTTACAGATAATAAGGGATAATTGTATACTCTCTCTTTCTCTCTCTCTCTCTCTCTCTCTCTCTCTCTCTCTCTCTCTCTCTCTCTCTCTCTCTCTCTCTCTCTCTCTCTCAAATGGCTTCAGCTTGATAAATCACCAACCCACCATTTTTAAAGTTTTAAATGCTGCTCATGAATGGCAAGGGACACTGACATTGCCCTTACAACAGGAAAATGTCCTACAAAATGACCATATATACATATGATCAGCACCCAAGCCCCCTCTCCAGCCAAACTAGGACCAGGGAGGACCAGGCAATTGCTTCTAATGACTCAGGAGGTATACGTATAGGCTCCCCCAACGCCCCATCCTCTGCCCACAAGGATGGTGAGGTTGCAGACAATACAAGAAAATATCGAGCTTGAGCATGACTCGAACCCCAGTTCGGCAGATTGCCAAGCAGGGAAGTGTCCGATAGTCCACCACAACTTTTAATGATGATGAGTGTTGCTGAAACTCGCAACAGTCCATAGGATTCAACTTCGAGGAGTGATGAGTCACACTGAGACCTAGATATTAGCTGAGTGAGTGACGTGGCTTAGTATGTAAGTGTCTCACAAGGTGGAAAACTGGTAATTTGCAGTTAGGGAATAATTAATATAAATGAAAATCCTTTAAAGAAAGGGGTGTATCGCGTCTTAAAAACAGGAACAAATGCAAAGTAAAAAATAGATAATTCTAAAAGAAAGAAACCGTGCTGAGAAAAAAAAAACAGATTTTGTGCATCAAATCAAAAACCGCTTTCTCAAAGATGGCAGTGTCTTACAAGAAAAGCTTTCTCCTCGATGAAAAGAATAAGAATGAAGTAATGGGGACTATAACCCCCCCTCCCCCTCTTTTTGCTCCCCCCCCTCCCCCCCTCCCCCACCCCTCCCCTGCTCACTCACCATCTATGTGCCGTCATAAGGGGGAAAATAAATTTTGTCACAGCCCCAAATATAGATTATACTTCTTTGCGAGACAGTTCTGTTTTGCCCAAATCTGGCCAGACCTCTTCCTGTCTTCATAAATCTCTCAAGACATTTCCTCACGCTTCATTTCATCGCTATATTCGGAATCCGAAATTCTGAACAAGGTCCAGATATGTAAATTTAGTTGATCAGTTGGATGGCTCGTTTAGCTCATGGTTTGCAATACGATTGTTATGGAGATTTAACTGTTCATGTTAACAGTACGTCCAAGTATTTGTCTATTGGACTACTGGTTTCTTTTATCATTGGTATTCATGTTTTCTGTATTGAACTGACTTTTTGATATCAAAGAGATCTTCCTTTAAATGTTTAAAGGTCACTCATTAATAGCAGTGACAATGCCCTGCCAGAACAATGCTCTAGAGATTGACCATATATACATATGAACAGCGCCCATATCACCTCTCCGCCCAAGGTAAGACCATGGAGGGCCAGGCAATGGCTGCTGATAACTCAAGAAGCAGGTATACCTAGAGGCTCCCCCAAACACCAACCCCATCCCTAGCTCACAAGGATGGTAAGGTTACAGATACTACTAAAAGCTATCGAACTTGAGCGTGTCTCGAACCCCAGTCCAGCAGATCCTCAGGCAGGGACTTTTCTAATAGGATGCTGCAACCCGTAAATAATAAGTGGTTCTACCCTGTGCATGATTCGAGCCTATAGCTTGAAATTAAACAAAAATAAAGGGAAAATTTGATTAAAGTCAAGTAAGATACATTTGGTGATATTAGCTACTCGTTCATAATTTGAATGTTCCGGTTAATATTTCCTTGTTGATTAAAATGTATAATTAATTAGATTCTTAAACTATATCACTTTGTTTGATTACTCATTGATAGCTTATAAAAGACTGATTATAGAAATTTGGTTGTTTGTTAAATAGTTTTAATAGATAATTAGAGGATTTTTTTTTCAGCTGATGGGGTTCCCTGATAATTTGCGTAGATTTTTTTATCAATCTATTCTAATGAAATGTTTGAATTCTTTCATTTTACCATGTTTCTAGTATTGTTCTACTCTCTGGCCTTCAGCTGCTGAATCTCATCTCAATTCGTAGGATGAAAACTTGCTGTCTATTAAATTTTTTATTCCTGTTCTAGATATTAATCTCTGGCACCGTCATACAATTAGTTCTTTATGCATGTTGCATTATATTTTTCATAATTCTCAGCTAATGAAGTCAAAATATCGTATAATTTTTTGTTTTAATATTATTATTATTACCTCCTCCAAAGAGGTTATATATTTGAGTCATTTTGTTTATTTGTTTATTTGGTTATTTATTTATTTGTGTGTGAATCTGTAGACAGTATTACGTCAAAACTACTCAACGGATTATTTACGATTTTCACACCATAGATAGATCACTTAGATCATGGACGACCCTATTGAATTTTGGAGATTATCCGGATCCGAATTCTAGATCCGGATTTGCATTTTCACACTTTTAAAGATGACGTCAAACCACATTGACAAATTGGATTTTCATCAAATTTTAACAATACTTTGATATTATGCATGGAAGAAACCGTGGATTTTAGAGGTGATACGGATCAAGATCACAATTCTGGATCAGTATTGCACTTTTTACCATCCACTATACAGACAGCATATGAAAAGTGGGAGGTGATGTCCGTAGACTTTAGTAAAATGTTGTCCATATTCATTGGTGGAGGTCTGAAATCTCTGATTATTATTATTATTATTATTATTATTATTATTATTATAGGCAACCCGTCAAAAATGATGGTTAAATACTTAGCTAGAATTGCATGCACACAAGCACTCCCCTTTCACCAGGGTATGACTATTCCTTTCCCCCTATTCATGGGACTGGGAGAGCTCCGCGTGACAGAAAACACACAGACACACACATAGACTCACATATATGTGTTTATATATGAACACATATTTACGCATATATATATATATATATATATATATATATATATATATATATATATATATATATATATATATATATATACATATATATATATGCGTGTGTTTTTGTGTTTATTTACTTATTTATAGCCAGACACATGTTCTTTACTATATAGGGGAGTATATTCTTTTATTATTATTATTATTATTATTATTGTTGTTGTTGTTGTTGTTGTTGTTGTTTATGTAATTAATACAAGTGTACCTCCCTTTGTGATTTTCCTCCCCTTTGATGTGAAAACATTTAAAACCTTAAATTAATTATTAATTCACTTCGAATCTAATTAATCGCTGTTTTATGTTTCTATGACATTACCATTCCATGATCGAATTATTCAATGAGTTCTTTTAGTTTTCAGTCTGTAATATTAGATTAACTTTAATTGCGTTGACTTTGATCGTGTTTTCCAACTCCCTTTCTGTGTAATGTAATTGCATACATCTGGTTATTTCTTTTATGTGTGCGCTTATATTGTTGGTTGTATAATCAGTTAGTTTTGGTATATTAGAAAGTTTGAAATACAATTTCTTGTTTAAAATACACGGTAATGTTTAAACATTTGATATTTCACTATATTTGTCATATCAAGTATACTATATTGTTTTGCGTCTTATTATCAATGTTGTTATTATTATTATTATTATTATTATTATTATTATTATAATTATTATTATTATTATCAGTCTTCTTCTCCTTCTTCTTTGTCTACATCTTTTCCCACTTCTATGTGGGGTTGATGTTTCTGTCAGCTTTCTCCATCTACCTCTGTCCCACACCTCTTCACCGGTTAATTAATCCCTTTGATCGAAGGTCATCCTTGATACAGTCCACCCACCTTCGCTTTGGTCTCCCTCTCCTTCTCCTTCCCTGTGCCTCCATTCCCATCACTCTTTTCCCAATATACTGTTCATCTCTTCTCATGACATGACCAAACCACCTCAGTCTACTTTCTCGGATCTTATATGATAGTTTTTTAACTCCTGTTGTACCCCTAATTATCTCATTCTGTATCCTATCTCTTCTTGTCACCCCGCACATCCATATCAACATTCTCATCTCTGCCACATCCATCTTCTTCTCTTCTTTCTTTTTTATTGCCCACGTCTCCGCTCCATACATCATTGACGGTCTCACAACTGTCCTGTGTACTTTTCCTTTCAACTTAACCCCTATTTTCCCGACGCATAGTACTCCACGGACTTTTTTTCCTATTCTTCCATCCTGCTTGTATTCTGTGGTTTATTTCTGCCCTCAGATCACCATCCTCTGCAACTGTTGATCCTAAATTCCTGAAATTTCCAACTCTTTTCAATCTTTCTCCTTGTAAACTAACTTCCCCATTCTCGCCATTTTTCAATCTCAAATACTCTGTCTTTTTCCTGCTGATTGTCAATCCCCTATTTTCCATTTCTCTTCTCCACTCCTCAAGTTCCTTTTCTACTACCTCTCGCCTAGTGCTAAACAGTATAACATGATCAGCAAAAAGCATACACCAAGGAAACTGATCTCTAATGCCTTGTGTTACTACATCCATGACCAGATCAAATAGGCCAGGGCTCAATGCAGACCCCTGATGTAGTCCCACATTTACTGGGAAACTTTCTGTTAGGCCTATAATTCTCTTAACATTTGCTTCTGCCCTTTCATACATATATTGGGTGATTCTTACGTATTTCTCAGGGACTCCCTTTTCTCTCATACATCTCCACAGTTCCTGACGTGGTACTTGATTGTATGCCTTCTCCATGTCAATAAAGACCATGTGTAATCCTTTCTGTTTCTCCCGATGTTTTTCTATCGTCTGCCTCAAAGCAAATATTGCTTCTACAGTCCCTCTTCCAGGCATGAATCTAAATTGTTCCTCCATCTCTGAGTCTCTTTTCAATGATCTCCCATATTTTCATAGTATGGCTTATCAACTTTATGCCTCTGTAGTTGCCACATTCCTGGATGTCTCCCTTCCCCTTATAGGTGGGAATGATTAGGCTTCTTCTCCATTCCTCTGGCGTCCTATCCTGAGCATTATTGTTGTTGTCGTCGTCTCTTGGTTCCTTCAAGAGTCATGCAGTGAAATTTGAAGGTTAAGTCCCTTGAAGTTTTTCCCCAAATCGTCCATAATTAAAATATGTAAACCCTAAAAACATATTCATATACTGATCATATTCCCTAATAAAGCAAGGGTATTTAATATAGATAAAATCATATTTATTAAATTTCATGTCGCACATAAATGCTCATTTTCATAGTCAAAATTAAAAGAAAAAAATTAATTTCAAAACTTCAGATTTTCCCCATAAATAAAGAAAAATCGGTATATTTTTTTTTGCAATAAAAGAATGGAAAATACATAATTTTTTCTATAAATTGTAATATTAATTGAAAATAAAATGCTCAAATTCTTGGAAATAGTAAAAGACTGTGGTGACGTAAACTATCTCTCTGGTGCAAAGGGCAATAGATTATGATGAGGCGTGGATGCCAACATCGCACGCAAGAGCTAAACCTGATGAATGATTACTGTATTAATCAGTTTAGGCTCGTAATTAATCTGCGATATTAAGATAAAACGTTTCCCCTTCAGGAATGATTCATTTCAATATCGTTTGTTATATCCTTCGCTTTATAATTGATTTAATTTTGCGGAGAAGACTACTAAATTGGGAGATTCCCTTTAACCCTTATTGTATCACTTCAAAGGAGAGAAATCAATCAAAATACAAATCAAGATGTCATACGGAGATGATTTAATAACAGTTAACATCTTCAAATGAAATTTAATTATATTCGAGAATATTACATAAAAGACAGTTATATAAGTAGGAGTTATTCAAGTTATTATTACGGAGAGACAAAGGGAGTTCAGGTCGACGAATAAGTCATCGAATATATATGAATCATACACATACAACCATATATATATATATATATATATATATATATATATATATATATATATATATATACATACATATAAAACTACAACAACAACAACAACAACAACAACAACAACAAATGTAACTGTTTCTAGTCCACTGTGTGACAAAGACCTCAAACATGTCCTTGTTCATGTCTTGGGTTTGGCCAACTGCGGATTGGCGATGGTGGGGGACTTAGTCTGATCGCTCTCAGCAAACCAGCCTAGTATGGGTGGCCCTGACTAGTACAGCTTTGCCGATCATGGCGATACATGAACCCTTTCACCATGTGAAGGTATCTCCACTCAGAAAGAAGAATATATATGTACATATATATATATATATATGTATATATATATATATATATATATATATATATATATATATATATATATATATATATAAGTATATATAAAGCAAACGCACATATGAGAGAGAGAGAGAGAGAGAGAGAGAGAGAGAGAGAGAGAGATCTGTGTATGTGTGGAATGTTGAGAGAGAGAGAGAGAGAGAGAGAGATCTGTGTATGTGTGGAATGTTGATTGGAGTATATTTGTAAGAATATAAATTACTTAAAGTAGTTAATCTTCATAACAAACTTCCTTTGGAAACAATTTATGAGACTCGGAGCAAGAATCTGACCTCATCAGAATTTGGAATGGTCTTGGGAATTCTGGAATTTGCCAATCTCATTCCGGGTGTGCAAAAATCCCCTCATATTTTACGTCTCCTTCATTTTCTTATTTGCAACTTTGCCGTTTGCATATCATTGTCGCATTCCGGGATATCTGTCCCCAAAGCCAAAGTCAATATTTTCGCTCGAAATTCGTCGTTATAATTTCTGGTCGTGGTTTAATTCGGGTTTGGATTTCTCTATCTTCAACAGTCAGGTTAATCATAGGTCTTATAAATAACTTCTTATCTCTCTCTCGCTCTCTCTCTCTCTCTCTCTCTCTCTCTCTCTCTCTCTCTCTCTCTCTCTCTCTCTCTTGATCTTTTGTATTTTGCATTCCCATGAACTAAGTATTTTCTTGTATAGGATCTAAACAGAATAATCATCGCTTCGAAACATTAGAAAAGACTTCAAGTAGAAGTAAGCGAATCTTTTCTTTCAATTGTCTACATACAAACATGAAAATAATACAGTTTACATAAGACATTTTTCTAAAAACTATTTGGATAAATCCTACCATTTCACTGCTCTTTATCAAAACCATAAACAAGAAAAGAAATACTAATAACAGCTCACTTTTACATCATTGTTTTTATCTATATCATTCCTCCGAGCTGAGGAACCAGCCGTCCAATTATCATAATATTTACTTGGCTCTTCGGAGATCCCAACCATTGTGGCGGGTTTCGCCCGAGTGTTCGTTTATCTTGGCAGACAGAAGTCGTCTCATTTTCTCGACCTCTTCGACTTCCCTTGGCATTTCATTTCGCCGGTTCTAGATTTTATTTAATCGGCGCCTGCTGCAATTTCGGCTCTCCTTGGCATCGCTTCTCAGTGGGTTTGCATTATTGTCGGAATGGGGAAACTCGTAGCGAGCGAGCGAATCGTTGCGCGGCTGGAGTTTATTATTTTCTAATCGGAGGAAACGTCTCCTCTAGTTTCTGTTTATAACTTTCCTTCCCATTACGTGCTGGTGAATCTCCTCCTTTCGTTAATGAATAAACGTGCTAAACTGCATTCAGGGCAGGACGTTTACCCAGACGTTTTCTATCCGGGTTTATCATTGTGTTGAAAGCAAACGTATTTTGATAAACGACCAGTTCTCTCTCGCAAAGGCTTTTTATACTTTTTCTAAGAAGGTTAGCGACTATAAACAGAGATGGACTGTATTAGTTGGGTCATTGACATGGTGTAATATAATTTGGAAAGAAGTTTGAGGTTTAAATTCCTCTTGAATTGCAAGATACTAAGAAAGTTAGCTTTTGAAATGTGTATGTAAATATGAAGACTATAAATTTTAGGTATTATAAAGCAGGTCGTACCCAAGGAATCTTAAATCTTACCCAAGGAATATTAGGTCTCACCCAAGGAATCTCTAGATTTACCCAGGGAATCTCAGGTTGTACCCAAGGAATCTCAGGTCACACTAAAGGAATCTCAGGTCGTATTCAAGGTATCTCAGGGCGTACTCAATTACTTTTAGGTCATTTTCTTCTACCCGCTTCTGTTGTCTAGATGCAGGAAACTTGCCTATCGAGGTTTGACGAAATCTGTAATCGAACGTTCAACCCTCCTCTCTAATCCGGACTTAGTCACATCTTGAGTCTGCATAGTTCCTTGTAAGCGTTTATCATATTTCTCATAGTGCGTTTTACTTGACAGGGTATCATGCATGTATTTTTCGTCTCTCATCTACAAGGCACCAGCCACCCATTGAAATATTAGAGCTGGAGAGTTAATGAGTCTTTATACTGACCAGATAGTACTACATTTACCTTAGTCTCTTTGCCATGGTCTTCCACTTCCTTGAGTTAAGAGTTCTCTTGCCGGAGGCACACTATTTGGTTTCCTTATTTCCATTACTCAGTGGGCTATTTTCCCCGTTGGAGCCCTTGGGCTTATAGCATCCTACTTTACCATCTAGGGTTGTAGCTTAACTAATAATAATAATAATAATAATAATAATAATAATAATAATAATAATAATAATAATACCCTTGGTAGATGGGATACAGACCTCACTAATTCAATCTCCTGTACTTTTCGTTACGTTTTATTTATTTATTTATTTATTTTTATTTTTGTTTTGTTTTACGTAAGTGAACCATATCTAAAGAATTTGATGGTGTCGAAGAGTACAGGAATCCTAGTGTAGAGTACTCGGTCTAATCAAACTAGATATTGCGATCAAAAGCCTGGAGAAAAATATTATTTTATCAAGACTCCAGTTTTTTTGGCTCCAAAGTTATCTGTTATTTGCGCAAGTTAGCAAGAAGAGGAGCTTTTAGCACTTGTTAGAGAATTGGTAATGTTACTCCACCATGTAAATGTGTTTGTGGTAGCTCAAGTCCAACTAATTAACGCCCAATATCCATAAATCCCATATTATTTAAAGTTTTTGAGCGTCTTTTGGCAAAACGTCTTAATAGGTTTGCTGAAGATAATCATTTGTTCCCTAGTTTGCAATTTGGTTTTCGTAAAGGCCTTGGAGCATGTTATGCCCTTCTTACAATCTCCAATGCTGTACAAAAATCCCTTGATTGTGGTCAGGAAGTAGGTATGGTTGGCCGTGATTGTAGTGCTTCCTTTGACCGTGTTAATCATGAGGCCCTTGTTTTCAAACTCAAACAGTTGGGATTGGATGGGTCGTTTCTTAGCATTATTATTGAATTTTTAAGTAATAGATTGCATAGTTTTTGTTGATGGGCACTATAGTAAGTATAGGAATGTGATATCTGGTGTTCCACAGGGTAGTGTCGTTGGCTCGTTATTTTTTATACCACATACACATGACATGTGTTTTGGCCTAGAAAACAAGCTTATTGCATATGCAGATGATGCTACTCTCTTTGCATCAATTCCATCTCCTGAATGTAAATCTGGGGTTGCTGAATCCATTTAATTGGGATCTAGCTAAAATTAGTGCATGGTGAAAATTATGGGGTATGAAGTTGAATCCTAACAAAACTCAAAGTATGATTGTAAGTAGTTCAAGGGTAGTGGCTCCTCAACATCCGAATCTCAGCATTGCTAAAGTTTCTTTAACTTTGTATGACTCTTAAAATTTTAGGTGTGATTCTCGACAGCAAATTCCCTTTTGAGAAACACATTAGGTCTGTGTCTTCTTTAATTACACAAAAATGGCATATTATTAAAGTCTTTCAAGATTTTAATTGATCAGTCTGTTCTGAGGAAGTGTTTCGAGTATTGTTCTCCTGTCTGGTCTTCAGGTGCTGATTCTCATCTTAATTTGTTGGATAGAAACTTACGGTCTATTAAATATCTTATTCTTGATCTAGATATTTATCACTGGCACCGTCGTTCAATTAGTTCGCTATGCATATTGCATAAGATTTTTCATAATTCTGATTATCCTTTACATTCAAATCTTCTGGGACAGTTCCATCCTGTTCGTAATACCAGGAATACACTTAATTCTAATAGTCAGGCCTTATCCATCATGAGGCTCAATACTACACAGTATTCTAGAAGTTTTATTCCAGCTGTGACCAAGTTGTGGAATGATCTTCCTGATCTGGTAGTTGAACCGGTATAATCAAAATTTCAAACTTACAGCAAATGTTTTTATGTTGAACAGGGTGACATGAGTCTTTTTATAGTGTATATATGAAATATGTATTTTGATGTTACTGTTTTAGAATATTTTTTTTCAATTGTTCGGTATTTCTCATATCGTTTATTTATTTCCTTATTTCCTTTCCTCACTGGGCTATTTTTCCTTGTTGGAGCCCTTAGGCTTATAGCATCTTGCTTTTCCAAATAGGTTTGTAGCTTGGTTAATAATAATAATAATAATAATAATAATAATAATAATAATAATAATATCCTAACTTGTACCTGCACCATGAACCATAATACTCGGCAGAGATATACTATTATTATTATTAGTAGTAGTAGTAGTAGTATTAGTATTAGGCAAGCTACAACCCTAGTTGGAGAAGCAGGATGCTACAAGCCCAACGGCTCCAACAGGGAAAAATATCCCAATGAAGAAAGAAAATAAAGAAATAGATAAACTTCATGAGAAATAATCAACAATGAATATGAAATATCTTCAGATCAGTAATAAAGTTAAAATAGATCTGTCATATAAAAACTATGAAGAGAGATTTATTTCAACCTGTTCAACATAAAAACATTCGCTGCAAGTTTGAACTTCTGAATATTAGTCGTGGAATAAAGTTAAAACTTAGTATTCGACATGTTTGGAACTTATGTAAATACCATTAAAATAACATAATCGACTATTACAATTGAAGGAAATCA
Source organism: Palaemon carinicauda (assembly GCF_036898095.1). Classification (NCBI taxonomy): domain Eukaryota; kingdom Metazoa; phylum Arthropoda; class Malacostraca; order Decapoda; family Palaemonidae; genus Palaemon; species Palaemon carinicauda. The sequence continues at coordinate 78,619,965 of NC_090746.1, forward strand.
ATAAATAAAATATTTTCTGGCACTGGATCACCTGTCAATAAGTGCAGACAACAAAATTCCATTTAAAAAAAACCTATAAATAAAAAGGCTTAATTTGGCTCCAAAGCACTATAGGGACTCGAACGAGTTCATTTCCCACGCAGCCTAAATACACCAGTTGAATCCAGTAAGTGAATTGCCATTCCTAAATGAACGGCTCGAGAGAATAGTGATGGTGTGCTAGGCTTAAGCCAAAGTCGACAACTTCGGCCGCGTAAGCTCTTAGCGAATGTTGTTTCTCTCATCGAAGATCGTCAGATTTGGAAGCGTCATTTCTGACGTCCCATTCTGGCGTTGTTTGAGGGGGATTTTTTTTTCTTTTTCGAGAATTGCTTTGTATTCATTGAACATTTATAGTGCCAAAATGTATATAATGTTAGATTTCAGTGTTTGAATTATTCTGGGATCTTATTGACTAGTTAGTAGTAATGATTTTTTTTTTTTTTTTTTTGCAGGCTTACTTTGTATCTATTGAATTTTCTAGCGCCAAGAATATATCTTGTGTATCCTTTCTTGTTGTTTAAATCTTTCTGGCATTTTATAGACTGGGTGAGATTAATGATAGTTATCAAATAAATTTTTTAGGGATTTGTTCATGTCTTGCGAAATACTCTCTCTCTCACTCTCTATCTCTCTCTCTCTCTCTCTCTCTCTCTCTCTCTCTCTCTCTCTCTCTCTCTCTCTCTTTCTCACACCAGTGAAACACACACGCATATATATATATATATATATATATAACATATATATATATACACACACACAGACTCACACGGATATATATATATATATATATACTGTATATATGTATATATATATTTATATATATATATATATATATATATATATATCTTGATAGCTCGATTGGTAGAGTCCTGACAGGCATGGCTTCGGCTAAGAGGCATAGGTTCTATATGTGCTAGGCGGCATATCTTAGCAATCAATGTTTGCCAACGTTTATATAAGCGGATGAGTAACCTGGAGGAATAACAAGAACTTTAGGCGTGAAGGAAATGCCTCCCATAAATCTCGAAGAAGTCACTGGCAGCAGGGTGACGGATTGGATTTGAGGCGATAGACAATATGTCTCTTCGTCTTCTTTTCCTGACGCCTAGCGGATGATCTTACTGGAATTAGTGAGGACCGGTCAATGAGACGACTGGCAAAATCTAACCGAGACCCTTTGCGTCAATATTCTTAGGAGGAGATAATGATATATATGTGTCTGTATATATGTATGCTTTATATTTATGTGTTTTTATACAGTATATATAAATTTCATATATGTGTCTGTGTATTTATACATGCATATTAAGCATGAATGTGTATGCGCGTAACTATGCATCCGGAAATCAGTAGATGACCTTAAACAATTCAAACAATACCTCATCGCGAAAACTCATTACAAATATAAGAAAAAATTTCCATGAAAGAATAAAAAAAAAAATCGACATCCCTGGTGACATTAACAATTAACAATGGCGCAAAAAATTATTCCAAATCTGATTGGGTTTACCATGAATGTTAATATTTTTGTGAATGTTGATGACTTTTGCTAATAAACTGCGAAAACTCATTTGATTTTTCCACCACTATTTTTTTATTTTAAATCATAAATAGATGTTTACTTTATTCAGCGAAATAATGAATTTTATTCTCTTGAAATTATAGGCTTAAATTTTTTTTTTACAGATAATAAGGGATAATTGTATACTCTCTCTCTCTCTCTCTCTCTCTCTCTCTCTCTCTCTCTCTCTCTCTCTCTCTCTCTCTCTCTCTCTCTCTCTCTCTCTCTCTCTTTCTCTCCATCCAGAGTAAATGGTATCAGCTTGATAAATCACCAACCCACTATTTTTAAAGTTTTAAATGCTGCTCATGAATGGCAAGGGACACTGACATTGCCCTTGCAACAGGCAAATGCCCTACAAAATGACCATATATACATATGATCAGCACCCAAGCCCCCTCTCCAGCCAAACTAGGACCAGGGAGGACCAGGCAATTGCTTCTAATGACTCAGGAGGTATATCTATAGGCTCCCCCAACGCCCCATCCTCTGCTCACAAGGATGGTGAGGTTGCAGACAATACAAGAAAATATCGAGCTCAAGCATGACTCAAACAACAGTTTGGCAGATTGCCAAGCAGGGAAGTGTCCGATAGTCCACCACAACCTCTAATGATGATAAGTGTTGCTGAAACTCGCAACAGTCCATAGGATTCAACTTCGAGGAGTGATGAGTCACACTGAGACCTAGATATTAGCTGAGTGAGTGACGTGGCTTAGTATGTAAGTGTCTCACAAGGTGTAAAACTGGTAATTTGAAGTTAGGGAATAATTATTAATATAAATGAAAATCCTTTAAAGAAAGGGGTGTATCGCGTCTTAAAAACAGGAACAAAGGCAAAGTAAAGAATAGATAATTCTAAAAAGAAGGAAACGTGCTGAGAAAAAAAAAAAAAAAGATCTTGTGCATCAAATCAAAAACCGTTTTCTCAAAGATGGCAGTGTCTTCCAAGAAAAGCTTTCTCCTCGATGAAAAGACTAAGAATGAAGTAATGGGGACTATAACCCCCCCCCCTCTTTTTTCTCTCTTCCCTCCCCCCCTCCCCCTGCTCATTCACCATCTATGTGACGTCATAAGGGGGAAAATAAATTTTGTCACAGCCCCAAATATAAATTATACTTTGCGAGACAGTTTTGTTTTGCCCAAATTTGGCCAGACCTCTTCTTGTCTTCATAAATCTCTCAAGACATTTCCTCACGCTTCATTTCATCGCTATATTCGGAATCCGAAATTCTGAACAGGGTCCAGATATGCAAATTTAGTTGATCAGTTGGATGGCTCGTTTAGCTCATGGTTTGCAATACGATTGTTATGGAGATTTAACTGTTCATGTTAGCATTACGTCCAATTATTTGTCTATTGGACTATTGGTTTCTTTTTTCATTGGTATTCATGTTTTCTGTATTAAACTGACTTTTTGATGATAATGAGATCTTCCTTTAAATGTTTAAAGGTCACTCATTAATAGCAGTGACAATGCCCTACCAGAACAATGCTCTAGAGATTGACCATATATACATATGATCAGCGCCCATATTACCTCTCCGCCCAAGGTAGGACCATGGAGGGCCAGGCAATGGCTGCTGATAACTCAAGAAGCAGGTATACCTAGAAGCTCCCCCAAACACCAACCCCATCCCTAGCTCACAAGGTTGGTAAGGTTACAGATACTACTAAAAGCTATCGAACTTGAGCGTGTCTCTAACCCCAGTCCAGCAGATCCTCTGACAGGGACGTTTCTAAGGATGCCACAACCCGTAAATAGTAAGTGGTTCTACCCTGTGCATGATTCGAGCCTATAGCTTGAAATTAAACAAAAATAAAGGGTAAATTTGATTAAAGTCAAGTAAGATACTTTTGGTGATATGAGCTACTCGTTCAAAATTTGAATGTTCCGGTTAATATTTCCTTGTTGATTAAAATGTATAATTAATTAGATTCTTAAACTATCTCACTTTGTTTGATTACTCATTGATATCTTATAAAAGACTGATTATAGAAATTTGGTTGTTTGTTAAATACTTTTAATAGATCATTAGAGGATTTTTTTTTCAGCTGATGGGGTTCCCCGATAGTTCGCGTAGATTTTTTATCAATCTATTCTAATGAAATGTTTGAATTCTTTCATTTTACCATGTTTCTAGTATTGTTCTACTCTCTGGCCTTCGGCTGCTGAATCTCATCTCAATTCGTAGGATGAAAACTTGCTGTCTATTAGATTTTTTATTTCTGATCTAGATATTAATCTCTGGCACCGTCACACAATTAGTTCTTTATGCATGTTGCATTGGATTTTTCATAATTCTCAGCTAACGAAGTCAAAATATCGTGTAATTTGTTTTTTAATATTATTATTATTACCTCCTCCAAAGAGGTTATATATTTGAGTTATTTTGTTTGTTTGTTTATTTGTTTATTTATTTATTTGTATGTGAATCTGTGGACAATATTACGTCAAAACTACTCAACGGATTTTTTACGATTTTCACACCATAGATAGATCTTAGATCATGGACGACCCTGTTGAATTTTGGAGATTATCCGGATCCGAATTCTAGATCCGGATTTACATTTTCACACTTTTAAAGATTACGTCAAACCACATTGACACATTGGATTTGTACCAAATTTTAACAATACTTTGATATTATGCATGGAAGAAACCGTGGATTTTAGAGGTGATACGGATCAAGATCACGATTCTGGATCAATATTGCACTTTCCACCATCCCCTATACAGTCAGTATATGAAAAGTGGGAGGTGATGTCCGTAGACTTAGGTAAAATGTTGTCCATATTCATTGGCGGAGGTCTGAAATCTCTGATTATTATTATTATTATTATTATTATTATTATTATTATTATTATTATTATTATTGTGCGCAACCCGTCAAAAATTATGGTTAAATACATAGCTAGAATTGCACAAAAGCACCCCCGTTTCACCACGGTATGACTATTCCCTTTCCTTTACCCGTGAGACTGGGAGAGCTCCGAATGGCAGAAAAAAACACACACACGCACACACACACACACACATATATATATATGTATATATATATATATATATATATATATATATATATATATATATATATGTATATATATATGTATATATATGTATATATATGTATGTATATATATATATATATATATATATATATATATATATATATATATATATATGTGTGTGTGTGTGTGTGTGTGTGTGTGTTTATTTCCTAATTTATAGCCAGACACTTGCTCTTTACTATATAGGGGAGAATAGTATTATAAATTATTAATATTATTATTATTATTATTATTATTATTATTGTTATTATTATTATTATTATTATTATTATTATTGTTGTTATTGTTGTTGTTGTTGTTGTTGTTTATGTAATTGATACAAGTGTACCTCCCTCAGTGATCATCCTCCCCTTTGATGAGAAAACATTTAAAACCTTCAATTAATTATTAATTCACTTCGAATCTAATTAATCGCCGTTTCATGTTTCTATGACATTACCATTCCATGATCGAATTATTCATTGAGTTCTTTTAGTTTTCAGTCTGTAATATTAGATTAACTTTAATTGCGTTGACTTTAATCGTGTTTTCCAACTCCCTTTCTGTGTAATGTAATTGCATACATCTGGTTATTTCTTTTATGTGTGCGCTTATATTGCTGGTTGTATAATCAGATAGTTTTAGTATATTAGAAAGTTTGAAATACAATTTCTTGTTTAAAATACACGGTAATGTTTAAACATTTGATATTTCACTATATTTGACATATCAAGTATACTATATTGTTTTGCGTCTTATTATTATTATTATTATTATTATTATTATTATCAGTCTTCTTCTTCTCTTTCTTCTTTGCTACATCTTTTCCCACTTCTATGTTGGGTTGATGTTTCTGGTCAGCTTTCTCCATCTACCTCTGTTCCACACCTCATCACCTTGATACAGTCCACCCACCTTTGCTTTGGTCTCCCTCTCCTTCTCGTTCCCTGTACCTCCATTTCCATCACTCTTTTCCCAATATACTGTTCATCTCTTCTCATGATATGACCAAACCACCTTAGTCTACTTTCTTGGATCTTATCTGATAGTTTTTTAACTCCTGTGGTGCCCCTGATTATCACATTCGGTATCCTATCTCTTCTTGTCACCCCACACATCCATCTCAACATTCTCATCTCTGCCACATCCATCTTCTTCTCTTGTCTTCTTTATTGCCCACGTCTCTGCTCTATACATCATTGACGGTCTCACAACTGTCCTGTGTACTTTACCTTTCAACTTAACTCCTATTTTCCTGTCGCGTAGTACTCCAAGGACTTTTTTCCTATTTTTCCATCCTGCTTGTATTCTGTGGTTTATTCCTGCCCTCAGATCACTATCCTCTGCAACTGTTAATCCTGAATTCGTGAAATTTTCAACTCCTTTCAATCTCTCTCCTTGTAAACTAACCTCCTCATTCTCGCCATTTTTCAATCTCAAATACTCTGTCTTTTTCCTGCTGATCTTCAATCCCCTATTTTCCATTTATCTTCTCCACTCCTCCAGTTTCTCTTCTACTACCTCTTGCCTAGTGCTAAACAGTATAACATCATCAGCAAAAAGCATACACCAAGGAGACTGATCTCTAATAACTTGTGTTACTACATTCATGACCTGATCAAATAGGTAAGGGCTCAATGCAGACCCCTGATGTAGTCCCACATTTACTGGGAATCTTTCTGTTAGGCCTATACTGCTCTTAACATTTGCTTCTGCCATTTCATACATATCTTGGGTGATTCTTACGTATTTCTCAGGGACTCCCTTTTCTCTCATACATCTCCACAGTTCCTGACGTGGTACTCGATCGTATGCCTTCTCCATGTCAATAAAGACCATGTGTAATCTTTTCTGTTTCTCCCGATGTTTTTCTATCGTCTGCCTCAAAGCAAATATTGCTTCTACAGTCCCTCTTCCAGGCATGAATCTAAAATCGAAATTGTTCCTCCATCTCTGAGTCTCTTCTCAATGATCTTCTCCATATTTTCATACTATGGCTTATCAGCTTTATGCCTCTGTAGTTGCCACATTCCTGGATGTCTCCCTTCCCCTTATAGATGGGAATGATTAGGCTTCTTCTCCATTCCTCTGGCATCTTTTTCTGATCATTATTGTTGTTGTCGTCGTCTCTTGGTTCCTTCAAGAGTCATGCAGTGAAATTTGAAGGTCAAGTCCCTTGGAGTTTTCTCCCCCAAATCGTCCATAATCAAAATATGTAAACCCTAAAAACATATTCATATATTGATCATATTCCCTAATCAAACAAGGGTATTTAATGTAGATAAAATCATATTTATTAAATTTCATGTCGCACATAAATGCTCATTTTTATAGTCAAAATTAAAAGAATAAATTTAATTTCAAAACTTCAGATTTTCCCCACAAAAAAAAAAAAAATAAATAAATAAATAAATCGGTATATATTTTTGCAATAAACGAATGAAAAATACATTATTTTTTTCTATAGATTGTAATATTAATTGAAAATAAATTCCTCAAATGCTTGGAAATAGTAAAAGACTGTGGTAACGGAAACTATCCCTCTGGTGCAAAATGGCAATAGATTATGATGAGGCGTGGACGCCAACATCGAACGCAAGAGCTAAACCTGATGAATGATTACTGTATTAATCAGTTTAGGCTCGTAATTAATCTGCGATATTAAGATAAAACGTTTCCCATTCAAGAATGATTCATTTCAATATCGTTTGTTATATCCTTCGCTTTATAATTGATTTGATTTTGCAGAGAAGACTACTAAATTGGAAGATTCCCTTTATCCCTTATTGTATCCCTTCAAAGAAGAGAAATCAATCAAAATACAGATCAAGATGCATACGGAGATGATTTAATAACAGTTAACATCTTCAAATGAAATTTAATTATATTTGAGAATATTACATAAAAGAGAGCTATATAAGTAGGAGTTATTTAAGTTATTATTACGGAGAGACAAAACAGGTTCAGATCAACGAATAAGTCATTGAATATATATAATTCATACACATACAACCATATATATATATATATCTATCTATATATATATATATATATATATATATATATATATATATATATATATATATATATATGTGTGTGTGTGTGTGTGTATATATACATATATATATAAAACAACAACAACAAAAACAGCAACAACAAATGTAACTGTTTCTAGTCCACTGTATGACAAAGACCTCAAACATGTCTTTGTTCATGTCTTGGGTTTGGCCAACTGTGGATTGGCGATGGTGGGGGACTTAGTCTGGTCGCTCTCAGCAAACCAGCCTAGTATGGGTGGCCCTGACTAGTACAGCTTTGCCGATTATGGCGATACACAAACCCTTTCACCATGTGAAGGTATGTCCATTCAGAAAGAGGAATATATGTATATATATATATATATATATATATATATATATATATATATATATATGTACATATATATACATATATATATATATATAGAGAGAGAGAGAGAGAGAGAGAGAGAGAGAGAGAGAGAGAGAGAGAGAGAGAGAGAGAGAGAGAGAGAGATCTGTGTATGTGTAGAATGTTGATTGGAGTAAATTCGTAAGAATGTAAATTACTTAAAGTAGTTAATCTTCATAACAAACTTCCTTTGGAAACAATTTATGAGACTCGGAGCAAGAATCTGACCTCATCAGAATTTGGAATGGTCTTGGGAATTCTGGAATTTGCCAATCTCATTCCGGGTGTGCAAAAATCCCCTCATATTTTACGTCTCCTTCATTTTCTTATTTGCAACTTTGCCGTTTGCATATCATTGTCGCATTCCGGGATATCTGTCCCCAAAGCCAAAGTCAATATTTTTGCTCAAAATTTCGTCATTATAATTTCTGGTCCTGGTTTAATTCGGGTTTGGATTTCTCTATCTTCAACAGTCAGGTTAGTCATAGGTTTTATATATAACTTCTTATCTCTCTCTCTCTCTCTCTCTCTCTCTCTCTCTCTCTCTCTCTCTCTCTCTCTCTCTCTCTCTTGATCTTTTATATTTTACATTCCCATGAACTAAGTATTTTCTTGTATAGGATCTAAACAGAATAATCATCGTTTCTAAACATTCAAGTAGAAGTGAGCGAATCTTTTCTTTCAAACAAGAAAATAATACAGTTTACGTAAGATATTTTTCCAGAAACTATTTTGATAAATCCTATCTTTTCACTGCTCTTTATCAAAACCATAAACAAGAAAAGAAATACTAATAACAGCTCACTTTTACATCATTGTTTTTATCTATATCATTCCTCCGAGCTGAGGAACCAGCCGTCCAATTATCATAATATTTACTTGGCTCTTCGGAGATCCCAACCATTGTGGCGGGTTTCGCCCGAGTGTTCGTTTATCTTGGCAGACAGAAGTCGTCTCATTTTCTTGACCTCTTCGACTTCCCTTGGCATTTCATTTCGCCGGTTCTAGATTTTATTTAATCGGCGCCTGCTGCAATTTCGGCTCTCCTTGGCATCGCTTCTCAGTGGGTTTGCATTATTGTCGGAATGGGGAAACTCGTAGCGAGCGAGCGAATCGTTGCGCGGCTGGAGTTTATTATTTTCTAATCGGAGGAAACGTCTCCTCTAGTTTCTGTTTATAACTTTCCTTCCCATTACGTGCTGGTGAATCTCCTCCTTCTGATAATGAATAAACGTGCTAAACTGCATTCAGGGCATGACGTTTTCCCAGACGTTTATTATCCATGTTTATCATTGTGTTGAAAGCAAACGTATTTTGATAAACGACCAGTTCTCTCTCGCAAAGACTTTTTATACTTTTTCCAAGAATGTTAGCAACTATAAACAGAGATGGACTGTATTAGTTGGGTCATTGACATGGTGTAATATACTTTGGAAAGAAGTTTAGGTTCAAATTCCTCTTGAATTACAAGATACTAGGAAAATAAGTTTTTGAAATGTGTCTGTAAATAGGAAGGCTACAACTTTTAGGTATTATAAAGCAGGTCATATCTAAGGAATCTTAGGTCTTACCCTAGGAATCTCTAGATGTACCCAAGGAATCTTAGGTCTTACCCTAGGAATCTCTAGATATACCCAAGGAATCTCAGGCCGTACTCAAGGAATCTTAGGTCGTAATCAAGGAATCTCAGGCCGCACCTAAGGAACCTCGGGTCGTACTTGATTAATTTCAGGTAATTTTCTTCTACCTGCTTCTGTTATCTAGATGCCGAAAACTTGCCTATCAATATTTAACGGAACCTGTAATCGAATGTTCAACCCTCCTCTCTAATCCAGACTTGGTCACATCTTGAATCTGCATAGTTTCTCGTAAGCGTTTATCATATTTCTCATAGTGCGTTTTACTTGACAGGGTATCTTGTATGTATTTTTCGTCTCTCATCTACAAGGCACCAGCCACTCATTGAAATACTAAAGCTAGAGAGTTATTGAGTCCTTTTACTGGCCAGATAGTACTACATTTGCCATAGACTCTGTATCATGGTCTTCCACTTCCTTGAGTTAAGAATTCTCTTGCTGAGGGTACACTCAGGCACACTATTCTGTTTCCTTTTTTTCTTTACCCAGTGGGCTATTTTCCCCGTTGGAGCCCTTGGGCTTATAGCCTCTTACTTTTTCATCTAGGGTTGTAGCTTAACTAATAATAATAATAATAATAATAATAAAATAATAATAATAATAATAATAATAATAATAATAATAATAATAATAATAATAATAATAATAACACCTTTGGTAGATGGGATACAGACCTTACTAATTCAATCTCCTGTACTTTCCGTTACGTTTTATTTATCTATTTATTTATTTTTATTTTTATTTTTATTTTGTTTTACATAAGTGAACCATATCTAAAGAATTTGATGGTGTCGAAGAGTACAGGAATCCTAGTGTAGAGTACTCGGTCTAATCAAACTAGATATTGCGATCAAAAGCCTGGAGGAAAATCGTATTATTTTATCAAGACTCCAGTTTTCTTGGCTCCAAAGTTTTCTGTTATTTTGCGCAAGTTAGCAGGAAGAGGAGCTTTTAGCACTTGTTAGAGAATTGATAATGTTACTCCATCATGTAAATGTGTTTGTGGTCGCTCAAGTCCAACTAATTAACGCCCAATATCCATAAGTCCCATATTATTTAAAGTTATTGAGCGTCTTTTGGCAAAACGTCTTAATAGGTTTGCTGAAGATAATCATCTGTTCCCTAGTCTGCAATTTGGTTTTTGTAAAGCCCTTGGAGCATGTTATGCCCTTCTTACAATCTCCAATGCTGTACAGAAATCCCCTGATTGTGGTCAGGAAGTACGTATGGTTGGCCTTGGTTGTAGTGCTGCCTCTGACCGTGTTAATCATGAAGACCTTGTTTTCAAAATCAAACAGTTGGGATTGGGTGGGTTGTTTCTTAGCATCATTATTGAATTTTTAAGTAATAGATTACAGAGAGTTTTTGTTGATGGGCACTATAGTAAGTATAGGAATGTGATATCTGGTGTTCTTCAGGGTAGTGTTGTTGGCTCATTACTTTTTATACCATATACACATGACATGTGTTTTGCCCTAGAAAACAAACTTATTGCATATGCAGATGATGCTACTCTCTTTGCATCAATTCCATCTCCTGAATGTAAATCTGGGGTTGCTGAATCCATTTAATTGGGATCTAGCTAAAATTAGTGCATGGTGAAAATTATGGGGTATGAAGTTGAATCCTAACAAAACTCAAAGTATGATTGTAAGTAGTTCAAGGGTAGTGGCTCCTCAACATCCGAATCTCAGCATTGCTAATGTTTCTTTAACTTTGTATGACTCTTAAAATTTTAGGTGTGATTCTCGACAGAAAATACACTTTTGAGAAACACATTAGGTCTGTGTCTTCTTTAATTACAAAAAAATGGGATATTATGAAAGTCTTTCAAGATTTTAAGTGATCAGTCTATTCTGAGGAAGTGTTTCGAGTATTGTTCTCCTGTCTGGTCTTCAGGTGCTGATTCTTATCTTAATTTGTTGGATATAAACTTATGGTCTATTAAATATCTTATTGTTGATCTAGATATTTATCTCTGGCACCGTCGTTCAATTAGATTTTTCATAATTCAGACCATCCTTTACATTCAAATCTTCTCGGACAGTTCCATCCTGTTCGTAATACTAGGAATACACTTAATTTTAATAGTCAGGCCTTATCCATCATGACTCCATGAGGCTCAATACTACACAGTATTCTAGAAGTTTTATTCCAGCTGTGACCAAGTTGTGGAATGATCTTACTAATCGGGTAGTTGAACCGGTATAATCAAAATTTCAAAGTTACAGCAAATGTTTATATGTTGAACAGGCTGACATGAGTCTTTTTATGGTATACATATGAAAATTATATTTTGATGTTGTTACTGTTTTGGAATATTTTTTGTTCAATTGTTCGATATTTCTTACGTCGTTTATTTATTTCCTTATTTCCTTTCCTCACTAGGCTATTTTTCCCGTTTGGAGCCCTTGGGCTTATAGCATCTTGCTTTTCCAAATAGGTTTGTAGCTTGGTTAATAATAATAATAATAATAATAATAATAATAATAATATCCTAACTTGTACCTGCACCATGAACCGTAATACTTGGAAGCGATATATTATTATTATTATTATTATTATTATTATTATTATTATTATTATTATTATTGTGGTTGTTGTTGTTTTTGTTATTATTATTATTATTATCAGGCAAGCTTCAACCCTAGTTGGAGAAGTAGGATGCTACAAGCCCAACGGCTCCAACAGGGATAAATATCCCAATGAAGAAAGAAAATAAAGAAATAGATAAACTGCATGAGAAATAATCAACAATGAATATGAAATATCTTCAGATCAGTAATAAAGTTAAAATAGATCTGCCATATAAAAACTATGAAGAGAGATTTATGTCAACCTGTTCAACATAAAAACATTCGCTGCAAGTTTGAACTTCTGGATATTAGTCGTGGTATAAAGTTAAAACTTAGTATTCGACATGTTTGGAACTTATGTAGATACCATTAAAATAATATAATCAACTATTACAATTGAAGGAAATCAATAACTAAAATATTTTCCGGCACCGGATCACCTGTCAATAAGTGCAGACAACAAAATTCCATTTAAAAAACCTATAAATAAAAAGGCTTAATTTGGCTCCAAAGCACTATAGGGACTCGAACGAGTTCATTTCCCATGCAGCCTAAATACACCAGTTGAATCCAGTAAGTGAATTGCCATTCCTAAATGAACGGCTCGAGAGAATAGTGATGGTCTGCTAGGCTTAAGGCAAAGTCGACAACTTCGGCCGCGTAAGCTCTTAGCGAATGTTGTTTCTCTCATCGAAGATCGTCAGATTTGGAAGCGTCATTTCTGACGTCCCATTCTGGCGTTGTTTGAGGGGGATTTTTTTTTCTTTTTCGAGAATTGCTTTGTATTCATTGAACATTTATAGTGCCAAAATGTATATAATGTTAGATTTCAGTGTTTGAATTATTCTGGGATCTTATTGACTAGTTAGTAGTAATAGTATTTTTTTTTGCAAGCTCACTTTGTATCTATTGAATTTTCTAGCGCCAAAAATATATCATGTGTATCCTTTCTTGTTGTTTAAATTGTTCTGGCATCTTATAGACTGGGTGAGATTAATTAGAGTAATCAAATCATTCTTTTAGGGATTTGTTCATACTTTGCGGAGTATTTTCTCTCTCTCTCTCTCTCTCTCTCTCTCTCTCTCTCTCTCTCTCTCTCTCTCTCTCTCTCTCTCTCTCTCTTTTGCCAGTGAAACACACATGCACACACATATATATACAGCATATATGTATATATGTATGTATGTATATATATATATATATATATATATATATATACATGTATATATAAATATATACTGTATATATATATATATATATATATATATATATATATATATATATATATATATACATGTATATATATATATATATATACACACATATATATATATATAAACTTATATATATATAAACTTATATATATATATATATATATATATATATATATATATATATATATATATATATATATATATATATATATATATATATATATGGTTGAATATCAACACAACATCGTGTTCAAATAGAAATAAATTTCTACCTCATACTTCTAATGAAAGGCCAGGTCGAAACCAACCATGCCACGAGAGCCCATTAAAAGATATCGGAACCTGACGCTACCCAGCTGTCCGAGGATTTACCTGGCGAGACATCAGTCTCTTACCAGCGAGTTTTACCCGATATCCCGGCCCACCACGTGACACAATTGGTAGTAATTCATTCAAATTACCCCTAATGAGTCAATATGGATGAATATCAACACAACATCGTGTTCAAATAGAAATAAATTTCTACCTCATACTTGGGATCGAACGCTAGCCCCTTCTAATGAAAGGCCAGGTCGAAACCAACCATATATATATATATATATATATATATATATATATATATATATATATATATATAGTATATATGTATACTTACACACACACACAAACATACACATATATATATGTATATATATATATATATATATATATATATATATATATATATATATATACATACATATATATATATGTGTGTGTGTGTGTGCGCGCGCGAGTGTGTGTGTGCACCTAAGCTAAGGTTACCAGGCTCCTGTTCCTCTTCACCTTAGACATAACCCACCCCAGTCTAGTCATTATCAGGTACATGATTCACTAACTAGAAGTGAAGAAGAAGATGAATAAGAAAAATTCCGTATCACCCGTACCATAAATCATTTCCAAAATAATTGCCTATAAACTTTTGTACTATCACAGTCTATGTGAATTGAACGTTTAACTGTTTTGTGAACATTGGTAAGTTTTCATGGAGTTGAATTTCCTCTTCTGTTGACAAGTGATGTTCAAATACTGGCTACAGTTAATAAGAAGTCATCTTTGCATTTTTTTTAATTTCTTTTTTTTTTTTTGGGTTACTCAAGGTGACCAACGGACGAAATTAATTAATTCATTTGCAGACTTGATGAGGTATTTCTTCAACGCAATAGAAACTAGACGTGATTAGAGCCAAGGTGGTGCAAATAATTCGATAGTTCTAACTTGCAATTATTCTAAGAAAATTTACTAAACCCGCAAAAAATAAAATGTCTTAAAGGCGCACTAAAAAGAAAGTATGAATAAAAGGTACAAAGCGAATGTATATTTAAGGAAAATAAATAAGAATAAAATCATACAAAGCGAAGGTATATCGAGGAAAAGAAATAAAACGATGTGACTGCCTTAAAACTAAGTAAGAAATCTGTTCGATAACATATCAGTGTCATTCTATACCACCAAGACGCATATTTTTTCGCCTTCCAATTAAATTCTAAGTGTGATAGGCTATGTATGAAACATTGCTGGTTTCTTAACAACCTTAACAAAGAGTTTGAAATTGAGTTATCGGAATTCTGAGCACGTAAGTCTTTCTCAATAAAATGATTTAAACTCTGCCTGGCAAAGCTGTAAAGACAGCACTGAGATCTTCAAGTAAAGTAATGGCGATAGTATACAGTAATAGAAGTATTAGTAGTTGGTGTTTGGTTCTTAGGTGTTGAGAGAGTATTACAAGTATACTGTAAGTAATTTACAATGTACAGCAGAACTAATATAATTTATCATTCACTTCCTACACAGACAGCATAGCTTGATTACCTTCATTTCTAGATTCCAGTTTTCTTTTTTTTTTATTTTTCATTTCTGTTTTTTTTTTTTTTTTTTTTTTTTTTTTTTTTTTTTTTTTTTTTTTAGTCATTTTCTTTCAAGTCTATCATATTCAACCTTGTCTTCATTACTATCCCAGCTTCCTTAGTGCCAAGTTCACCTTTGCAATCCCTTCTGTCATTACTATTTACAAACCTCAACTTCGTAACGTGTGTTTTCTTTTCTTAAATTTTTCTTTTATTTTATTTGCTATTTTTCTTTTAGTTTCTCTCTTGAGTTTTTGCTGTCTATACTTTCTTACTTCTTCGATTTCAGTACCATACTTTTGGCATATTTCTGAAAGACTTTTTTTTTCCCCAGAATTTCCCATATGGTTCCATTATTTTGTCTTCCACTATCTCCTTTACTAACCATTTATCATCTGATCTAATGATGTTATGAAAATATATCACTTCTTTATACTCAGTTCTACTCTCCACTGGCCGTAATCCTGTCTCCGCTATTAACCCCAAATAAGGTGTAATTACAACTTTGTTCGAACATTCCTTTAATAATCTTGTACTGTAATCCCTCTAGCTATTTCATTGTTTTTATCCCTTAATAACAAACCTCGTCTCAATATTTTTAAACTGTGTAGTTACAGTTGGACACAAGCGTTCGTGGTACATGTAGCTCATAGGAAGTGACTCAACCAGGAACACCCTTACTGCATGACGAGTTATGTTTAGGCCCGCTCACCACCTCTGACATCTCTACCTGCCCTATCTGTTTGGTTACTCACCGACAGGTAAGAGTTTTGGCAGGTTGCACTTCTACGCAGTCAGGTGTGCCATGAACTCCTGTGTCCAACTGTTCCACCACTGTTTCATTTATTTTCATTCTTTTCAGAAAAATATTTTCTCCCACCTTGTTAACATATCCATACTAAATAACTCCTTGCACCATATACTCTATTTTTCTTCCATTTTGTATGCTAAGACTATGGTCACTTTTTTCTGCTGCATTGGCCTATTGGAAACGTCCCTGTCTGGCTATCGCCGGACGGGATATCGAGTCCCGCTCAAACTCGATAGGTTCTTGTAGTGTCTGGGACCTCGCCATCCTTGTGAGCTAAGGATGGGAGTTTGGGGGGACCTATAGATCTACCTGCTTAGTCATCAGCAGTTATTGCCTGGCCCTCCCTGGTTCTAGCTTGAGAAGAGAAGGGTCTTGGGTGCTGATCATATGTATTTATGGTCAGTCTTTAGGGCATTCGCCTGCTAGCTAGGGCAGTGTCACTGTCCCTTGTCTCTGCCATTCATGAGCGGCCTTTAAATCTTTAAAATCTTCAAACCATTCCATTAAGGATTTATGCAGTACTTCTTAGCTGTTTCTATTCTTCCATTTCTAGTCAACCCGTTAACTTTTCTAACCTTTTTTTAATCTTATTGATTAACATCACTGACTTCTATAGATTGATGCTAAAGTAGATTTCTCAAGTTATTCTATACTAGGTCAGTTGCTTATGGTTTTTCCTATTTCATGTATGTTATCACTGGGGAGCATTATATAATCCACATATATCAGGGCTTCTATTCTGGTGTTATCGATAAGCCACTTATAGTATTGACTTTATCTGTAACAAGTGGTTATAATTTTCGACCAAAAATTGCCCTATGCCATATATTTCCTTCTATGCTAAATTCCTCTTTATATCCGACAGGACTATTAATTGTCATATTACCATTCTCATTTCATTTACACATAATCTTGGTGTCATCATTGCTTACAATTGTAATCGATTTTTAATAGTCTTTCAGGCATAGTTTATCTAACAATATACCCAAACCATATATAGGGGGAGGTGTCTGATCGATTATTATAGTTTATTAAGGCATTTAGTGTTACAAGGGGATATGCTGTTGATCTACCCTCTATCCTTCCACGCGGTAATTTAATCAAGTTCATTCTTGATTTTTAATAATCTTAGTTTCTCAGATATTTGCGTTCGTGATGAATAGTTCTCTTCTGTTGCCTATATCTAATCTGCTCACTTTAGACTTGCTTACTGATAACAGTTCAAATTCATCCCATTCATGTGGTACATCTATTCTCTCTTCTATTTCATTTATAATTTCTCTCACGCTATTTTTCATGTCTTGTCCCATGTTTTTCTTATATTCTTATTTTAGGGATATAATTATTGCATCTTCTTCTTGTTACCTTGTCATTTTCTTATTTACTTTTTTCCATCAATCACATGAATGTCGATTCGTTGTTTTTCAGATTTTTTTTTCCAATTATTTATTAGCCGTTTCCACCTTAAACATATCTGCATAGTAATGTTCAAATTCTTTATTAAACTCTTCAATATTCTCTATTGCTGTCCCATATTTATGTCCATCTATGACTCCACCTTTTCTATTTATCTTATCCATTTTGCTTGCATTTTCTTTGG
Source organism: Palaemon carinicauda (assembly GCF_036898095.1). Classification (NCBI taxonomy): domain Eukaryota; kingdom Metazoa; phylum Arthropoda; class Malacostraca; order Decapoda; family Palaemonidae; genus Palaemon; species Palaemon carinicauda. Next base: position 78,637,772 of record NC_090746.1, read on the forward strand.
TTATATAATCACCTAGCAGTTTTTCTTGAATTCCATTGAGTTGTCTGTTTTCTATATTATTTTCATTCAGTCTGGTCTTCTTTATTTTCCTTTTCATTTTCATAAATGTTCTTATCTTTCTCGTTTTTTTTTTTCAACTTTCTCAGCGACTTATTGCCTTATTTACCATTTTTTATATTTGTTATCGTCCTTTGATGGTTTTCAATAGTCCTGCAGCTTCAAGCTCTTCGTTAAACCTTTTCAAGTCCAGAATTCTACTCTCCTGGTTACTCTGCTTATTTTTCGTTTACTTATTTATAATTTTGCTTTAATCTCTTCTTTCTTTTTCTTTCCTTTGTTAATTTTCAATACGCTCGAATTTTTGGAATGGTACTGATTTGAACTTTTTTGGGGGATTTCCAGACTATGAAAGTTACTTATAACACATTCTACTCCTCTACTTCCTGTGAGAAACAATATCATTTATGAATATCATGGATTAAATTTCAACATCCCTTATCAACATTATATTTGTTACCATGGCACTGTGATATGGTATGTAATCTCCGTTACTCCTTAGGGCGTTGCTATGTTCCTTTTATCTAATTCCTTAGACTAAACTTCTCCCGCATCCTCTCTTCTAATCATTCCATAATCTATTACGGTTAGTTTTCCATTTTCATTTATTGTCAGTTTACCTTACATTTTTTTTCATGAGTATTGAGAATACTTAGATTAATAGATTCTACCTGTTATACAAGCATCCTCCTACCTACAGAAACTTCTGTATTATTTCCCACTATTCCCTCTCCTATTTTACCATTGAAATCTCTCACTATTAAGTGTTTTTTCTCCGTTCCTATTTGGCGTCTCACATACTTTTACTTCTCACTTCAAGGGCCTGTCTAATATATCAGACAACCTGTATGATTGGTGTTTCTAAATTCCTCAATTCTATGACATTGCTTCTAAATTTTCTTAATTTATTACAGCAAAACTTATGCTCTGTAGTATCATCCGCCTCAGTACACAACACACAAAGCCTATCCTTATCTTATTATTCTTATTTGTATACCTTTATTTTGATTTTATCATACTTAACCTTGTTTTCATAACTTTTTCTGCTGTCTCAGTGGTGTTAACTTCTCCTATGCAATCTCTTTTGCTATTAAAATTCACAAAGCGCAGTTTGGTCATCTCGGCTTTCTTTTCTTCTATTTTTCTTGTAATTTTGTGATAAAAAGATTAGTACTTTCTTTGTTACGGCTCTTAAACACGCTTCAGTGTTCAACTATTATATAATGTTCGAAAACTTTCTGGCTTATGGCTACGCTCAGCCTAATTTCAAATTTTCGTTACAGAAATTGTAAATGATCTTATTGGTTATATTATATTCATTTTAAAAATCTAGATGCTATTTGATAAACATCCAAGAAATAGAAAATCAATGAAAATCAATAATTTGTAGAAGCCACTAGGCGAAGTCAAAATCAAATGAACTGTTTCGTAAACGAATCAGCTGATGAGAGGATTGTTATTGTTTATGTCTGCCAGGCCCGGCATGTTGGCCAGCGATTAGCTGGAAAGCTGTTCGATATCAGAATTCCGGAGGATGATGAAATCGCAGGTTGTCAGCGGCTTGACACCTTTTTCTGTGCCATATTTTTATCTTTGAGATACGTCAGTGAACTTGGGCTAACTCAAATTTGACAAGATAAACCGGGTGCTGCCTGTTGTTAAGGTAAGTATGGGCTGCTTTTCGTGAGAATACATCTGTAAGTTGACATTATTATTGTTAATTGCTAAGCTACAACCCTAGTTGGAAAAGCAGGATGATATAAGCCATGGGGCTCCAACAGGGAAAACAACCCTGTGAGAAAAGAAACCGAGGAAAAATAAAATATTTTAAGAACAGTAACATTAAAATAAATATTTCCTATATAAACTATAAAGACTAACAAAACAAGTGGAAGTGAAATAAGATAGAATAGTGTGCCTGAGTGTACAGTAAAACTATACCGAGAACTCTAACCTAAGACAGTGGAAGACCATGGTTCAGAGGCTATGGCACTACCCAAGACTAGAGAACAACGGTTTGATTTTGGAGTAGAAGAGCTGCTTACCATAGCTAAAGAGTCTCTTCGACCCTTACCAAGAGGAAATTAGCCACTGAACAATTACAGTGCAGTAGTTAACCCCTTGAGAGAAGAAGAATTGTTTGGTAATCTCAGTGTTGTCAGGTGTATGAGGACAGAAAAGAATATGAAAAGAATAGGCCAGACTATTCGGTGTATGTGTAGGTTAAGGAAAAATGAACTGTAACTAGAGAGAAGAATCCAATGTAGCAGTGTCTGGCCTGTCAAAGGACCCCATAACTCTCTAGCGGTAGTATCTCAACAGGTGGCTGGTGCCCTAACCGATTTATGTCTATGATGTATTTATTTGTTGTATCAAAGAGTTAGCCCAAATCCATTCGTAATTGGAATGTCTGACGCACCCAATAACTAATCTAAGTAGAGGTAACAGAAGGGCTAAAGTCCCATTCTTTAATTGTACATTAACTTAACTAAGTTTTGTGAGGTCTCGTAATTTGGGACCCGCAAAGTGCTAGGGGAATGCTGCCAAAGGATGACGGCCGCATCACAAATTTCGCAATTTTATCGTAAAACTAATATTTTCCCATTACAAATTAAATTACCCAATATTTATATAACAAAGGGAATGACCTTGAAATGGAGGTTAATATCTAGTAATTAAATCTTGCAGAAGTGTTAAGAATGTATTTTTATGAAAATTTAAAATGATAAACATGTAATGAAATTTTTCATATTTGATGGCTGGATAAAATAATTATTGGTGCGTTTTAATTTTTTTCATTTCAGAATGTTAGCAAATTTAGTGAATGATCATAAGAAAATTTTTAATATACAAGAAATAATTGTTGGTTGAATGGATGTATTCATATGTGTATTTGTAAGTGTGTATTTGCATACGCACACTCCGGCCAAGACTATTATTACCTTCAATTATTACCTACCTTATGAAACAAGTAAAAAAAGCATAATCATATGTGAAAAATATATATATGAAATTATTCATATTTTATACTACATATCTAAAGACTTCAATTTTGTGTTATACATCCTTTTCAGATCCCTTTTACAGGCAGATTCGTTCGTACCCATAAATTTTACCGATTGCATTTGGACAATTAGGACTTTCATATTTTGTTATGTCACAAGCCACTGTCATTGTCAATCTTAGAGTCACTAGTATATGATAAAGAATCATTATTATCATCATGGAAGGCCATTATAATTAATAAAAATAGAAAATAATGATAAAATTTGTTGGAAATGAAAAACCTTACCGCTAACACACAGACATACTTCAATAGCTCCGCCCACCCCCTGAAATTGATGTTACCTTTTCTCTTTAATTGTATGTAAAACCATGTAAAATCTGGTAACTCTTTCCTCCAGCTGCAAGCTGATTGGTTAAAGAATATATCTACGTCACTGAGTTAGTCTCAGGAGGTCCGAGACTGAATCCCATGAAATTTGAAAAATGAAGCATCGCTAATATCGACGTCTTCCTTTGACAGCTCATAATGCTTCGATAAAATCGACGCACAGCACGTTTTGGGTTAAACAGGGATTTAACTTCCTCTTTTATATGCTTGAGCTGACCTATGTCAAACAATCTATCAGTCTGTCTGTTGTAATGTGCAGGGTGCATGTAGTTAGTTGGGATAAGCATAAACTTTCTTATTACTTGTCAAATCGAATTTGTTTTTGGGGAAAATATTGCTTATCTTTGTCTGGAATACAATGTTATGAAGCTAGTTTTAAGATTTACAAAAAGTTTATTTAGTAGTACCTTGCCAGGAGCAAAGCTGGTTGGGAAGCAAACACAGGGTTAAGACTTAGTTTTAGGGTAAGTTAAGGATACAGGTTCAAAGGGGGTTTGTAGTGGTGTCTTTTCTCCCTCTGGTACTTAAGTAGAAAAGGATAAAGCTCCTAGGTTATGTTAGGTGAGAAACCTTAATTCAGGTGGTGTTCATGTGTTTGTTTTCCTCCTAAAATTGTGTTTTCAGTTATAAATTTTGAAATTTTACACCCGGTCCAACCCAACCAACTACAAAGGCTCCGACAAAGCCCCTTCATAATGAAAAGGATACGATACCTTAGGTTATACTAGGTGGAACTTGAGGTTTTAATTTTTACTAATTATGGCACACAAATAAAGATTTACGGGCTAATTGCTCACACACCTAGAACAGGAACTGGTTGAAGAGTCTTAAATAGCACTGTCAAAATTTGGATACTGTTAGCTAAAATTAAAGATTGAGAGATCAATAACTGAACCAGAGCTATGATTCCAATATTTGTCATATACCTTTAGTACCTAGTGAATAAGAGTGTCACTATAGTTTTATAATAAATTGCAAATTGAAGGGGTAACAGAAAATAAAATATAAAGTGAATGTTTTTAGATTAGATTTTATACAAAGTTAACAATTGTAAGTTCCTAATTTTTGGATGCAAGAGACATACTGTCCTACAAATATCAGACAACCATATCCTTAGACATAGATTTCCCAAACTTGCAGTGTAGAATAACCTTCAAAGCATTGTAGGATTTTAGTTTGAAAGAATGCTATCTATTATTTTCATAAAAGAATGTGAAACTAGAAGTCATTTAAAGAAGTACGTACTGTATATGCTATGATTAGACAGCAACTAAATATGCATGTATACAATTTATTTACTGTATATACAGTACATACTCATTATTCCCTTTATATTAAGAAGTGATACTGTATATTCTTTAATATCATGAATATCACTGGAAAAGGGTACTATTTACTTTTAAACAATAAGCTGTCAAAATTTTGATGTTAATTATGCTGGTTCTAATTTTTTTTCTTCATAATTTCAGTGAGACCAATTTTTAGTAGATTGTCCAGTCAATCAGCGTACATCAAGTGTACGCCAAGCAAGAAAAACAAGAGATGGGAAGTATCATGCGACAAGTCAGTGTGTGTGTCATTGGAGCCGGTGTTTCAGGGCTTGGCGCTGCCCAAAAACTGGTGGAGTATGGAATTAAGAACATAGTGGTGTTGGAAGCTCAGGATCGAGTTGGTGGTCGTATCCACACTGTTCCACATGGTGAGTGTATTTTTTGTTTTGGGTAATATTATCCTCTTCATGAGATAAAAAGTCATGACCATTTCAGAGTATCTTTTTAGCTCTAAACTGTATGAGGATTCCCTCCTGAATTATAAGCCACTGCATAATATTGTTATTGAAAATGTTGTAAAGCACTAAGATGTTAATTCATATCTAAACACTTCATCATACTGTACTGTAAGGCAAATGGCAAACCACTCTCTCTTATTAATTTGTCAGTGTGCTCATTTGTGTCTTGTAGTGTATTTTTTTCATAAATATTTTTGTAATAAAAGAAATTTAGGGACATAACTGTATGGTGTGAAGTCTTCGCTCATCAAATGGTACAAAAAAGTCAGAGCTACAATGTTATGATTTTTCTTGCAATTAATGTGTAATAGAAAACCAAGAAGAATAACTTAGAGTTTTGCTAAACAATAGATTAGGAATATGACTTCTTCACTCAGTATTTTCATAGCAAAAGGAAATAGTACCGTATTAATTTTTCAATATTTAACTTAGCCGGTGATTATAATAGCTGCAACTCTGTTGCTCGACAGAAAACTCTAAGGTAAAACTCGCCAGCGATCGCTACACAGGTTGCGGGTGTGCCCAACAGCGCCATCTGTCGTCCAGATACCCAGTACTCAATGTAAACAAAGACTCAATTTTCTCTCTGTCGTGCTACCGACAAGACGTACTTACTCGCTGTTGCTAAACTGGATTTGTTTTCACAACTAATTGGTGAAGTACACTATTCTAGTTTTGAGCTTTCGCTGTACAGGCTTTCTCTTCACAAATCCTTGAACTCTTTTTGATTACGGATTCTTTGTTGATGACTTTTTGATAGTTTTTGAATTCCCCTTTGACCAATTCAAAATGGCTGATCCTTCACAAGTCCCAAAATTTAGGAAGTGCAATGCTAGGGACTGTTCAAGGCGTCTTCCGAAGGCCTCTATCGACCCTCACACTGTTTGTTCCAATTGTCGGGATAAAACCTGTCAATTGGAAGATCGATGTGAGGAGTGCGTTGGGCTTTCGGAATTCGATTTTATCGAATTCCAAAAGTATACACGTAGGCTAGAGAGAGATAGAGTTAGGAGAAGTTCCTCTCGTTCTATTGACATTTCCTCTCCTCATGCCCCACAACCTATTCCTTCCCCTGTAGTGGTTGCTCCTAATCCCCCTTCTGGCACTCAGGAACCTTCGATGGCTGATATGATGCGTGCCATCCAAGCTCTGGGTGAGAGAGTAGAGTCCCTGGCTAGTGACCGTAATCAGCTCATGGCGGATGTGAAGGAGCTGAAGTGTAAAAGTGCAGTGGGAAGTGTTAAAGTGAGTGATAGTGTTGTGGATAGTGTTGCGCTTGAGGGTTCGTCTGTTCGTGCCTGTCGTCCTCCTAGTCCGGGACCTCTTGCAAGCTCCCAAGTCCAGGGGAGAAGCAATGTCGTACGACAAATGGGTTCGAGAGGCTTTAATCAGCGGACAGACGTTCCCTCCGTGGTATCGGGCGTATCTACCCAAGATCGCCCCTGCCTAACAAAGACGAGAGAGCCCATTTATACCTCGTCTTCGGAAGGTGTTTCTCGCAAGAAACCATGGACCAAGGTCTCACGACCGTTAAAGCGCAAGTCGGTCCCTTCCGCACAAGTCCAACGGCCCAGCTGTAGCCACTGGGTCAGTTCGGACTCGCTGCAGTCATCCGATGACTGCTCACCTCCTAAGAGAGGCAAAGCGGTACCACTTCAGACAGTTACACCGTCTGTCGCCGCACCTGCTCCTGTAGACCCTAAGTGGTCTTTACTGCAAGACATGCAGTCTCAACTAACGTCGCTTATGCAGGACTTTCGTGCGGAGAAGGTTGCTGCCGCACCAGCTAGTGCAACTCCTTGCCTACAACCACCCACACGTTCGGTTGTGCGTCCTGGGGACGCTGAGGTAACCTTCTCACGCACTCCAGTTGAGAGAGTTCCACCACCCATGCGTTCCAGTGTGATCTGCCAGCCGCATGTTGACGTTCAGCGACGCACGGAGGTATCCGTTGACGTTCGTGAGGTTCAACAACCGTCAGAGTTGTTTTGTTTTGACGCGGTGCGTCAACCTCCGCAACCCAGTGTGGTTGCCACTGCTCACCCACATCAGTCTAGACAGTCTGGAGTAGACGCTGTGCGTCCCCTCGCTGCTATGGTTGTTGCCAGCTCACAGACTGGGCAGCAGTTCCATGACGTTGCGTCCGGCTCAGTCACGCATGCACCCGTGCGACCGGACTCAGCTAACCAGCCGTTACCCACTCCGTTGCCGCTCCCTCATCAGTTCTCGGATGAGGGACTTTCTGATGATGATGGTGCTGCACATGTAGATGAACCGCATTCAGAACTGGACGAGCTTAAGTCTACGCAACCCTCTTTGGACTTTAGGAAAGTTTTGGCCCTGTTCAAAGAGATGTTTCCGGACCAGTTTGTGTCTGTGGCTCCGCGTTCTCCTCCGTCAGAGTTTGTGTTAGGCATGCCGTCAACCACGCCTGCCTTTACTAGACTCGTCCTCGCACGCTCGTCCAAGAGAGCTTTGCGGGTGATAGGAGAATGGCTGCAGTCCAAAAAGAGTTTAGGGAAGACAGCTTTTACGTTTCCCCCTGCTAGACTCTCTTCTAGATCGAGCGTCTGGTATGCCACGGGAGAAGTTCTCGGCTTGGGAGTTCCTGCCTCTGCCCAGGGCGACTTCTCAAGTCTTGTAGACTCTCCCCGCCGCCTAGCCATGAGACGCTCAAAAATATGTTGGTCATCTTCGGACCTGGACCACCTTTTGAAAGGTATCTTTAGAGCCTTCGAGGTTTTTAACTTCCTAGACTGGTGTCTAGGAGCTCTAAGCAGAAAGATCTCTCCGATGGAGAAGGAGACTTCCTTGCTCATTATGTCCTGCATGGACAAGGCCGTACGTGATGGGTCTAATGAGCTTGCTGCATCTTTTGTGTCCGGAGTCCTTAAGAAGCGTGAAAACCTATGCTCATTCCTTTCAGCTGGAGTTACACCATGCCAGAGATCCGAACTTCTGTTTGCTCCTCTTTCCAAGTGCCTTTTTCCAGAGGACCTGATTAAGGAAATTGCCGCTTCTTTGATACAGAAGGATACTCACGATCTTGTTGCGTCCTCTGCTCGCAAAGCCACCCCTTTGCCTACCTTGTCAGCTAGACCAAGGATGGACACTCCAGCGTCCCGTTTTATTCCGCCCTTTCGTGGCAGAGCCTCCAGCAGAGGAGGTGCTCGTGCTGAAGGGAGACGTGGAAAGAAGAAAGGAACCAAGTCCTTTAAGGGCAGAGTCTGACTGCCAGCTTCTTCAGACAGCAGTGGGAGCCAGACTCAAGAACTTCTGGCAGACCTGGGAAAAGAGAGGCGCAGATGCACAATCTGTGAAGTTGCTCAGAGAGGGGTACAAGATCCCGTTTGTACAAAAACCCCCTCTAGCAACATCTCCCATCGATCTCTCTCCCAGGTACAGAGAGGAAGACAAGAGACGAGCATTGAAACAGGAAGTGTCTCTCTTACTAGAGAAGGGAGCGGTAGTCAAAGTCCTGGACCATCAAACCCCGGGATTCTACAACCGTCTCTTCTTGGTGTCAAAGAAGACAGGAGGGTGGAGGCCGGTGCTAGACGTCAGTGCGCTGAATGTCTTTGTCACAAAGCAGACGTTCTCCATGGAGACCACAAAGTCGGTTCTAGCAGCGGTCAGAAGGGAAGACTGGATGGTCTCGTTAGACCTAAGGGACGCCTACTTCCACGTCCCCATCCACCCGGACTCCCAACCTTTTCTGAGATTCGTTTTCGAAAAGGTTGTCTACCAGTTTCAAGCCCTGTGCTTTGGCCTAAGCACAGCTCCTCTTGTGTTTACGAGGCTGATGAGGAATGTAGCCAAATTCCTTCATCTAGCGGACATCCGAGCCTCCCTCTATTTGGACGACTGGCTTCTCAGAGCTTCTTCCAGTCGTCGCTGTCTGAAGGATCTAAAGTGGACTCTAGATATGACCAAGGAATTGGGTCTCCTTGTCAATATGGAAAAGTCACAAGTGGTCCCATCCCAAACTATTGTGTATTTAGGGATGGAGATTCACAGTCTAGCTTTTCGGGCTTTTCCGTCGGCCCCCAGAACAAGCCAAGCCCAGTTATGCATCCAGAACATGCTGAAGAAGGAACGATGTTCAGTCAGGAAGTGGATGAGTCTGATAGGGACGCTATCATCCCTGGAACAGTTCGTGTCATTAGGAAGACTACATCTCCGTCCTCTTCAATATCACCTAGCATTTCACTGGAAAAAGGACAAGACGCTAGAAGCGGTCTCGATCCCCATTTCCGAGAAGATGAAGTCTTGCCTGACATGGTGGAAGGACAGTATCAGCCTCAGAGAAGGTCTGCCCCTGGCTGTTCAGACTCCCAACCACATTCTCTTCTCGGACGCATCGGACGTAGGCTGGGGTGCGACATTAGACGGTCGGGAATGCTCGGGAATATGGAACTCGAATCAAAGGACAATGCATATCAACTGCAAGGAGCTACTGGCAGTACATCTGGCCTTGAAAAGCTTCAGGTCTCTCCTTCAAGGCAAAGTGGTGGAGGTGAACTCGGACAACACCACTGCTTTGGCGTACATCTCCAAGCAAGGAGGGACGCACTCACTGACGTTGTACGAGATCGCAAGGGACCTCCTCACCTGGTCAAAAGGTCTAAACATATCACTAGTAACGAGGTTCATCCAAGGCAACTTGAATGTCATGGCAGATTGTCTCAGTCGGAAGGGACAAATAATTCCAACAGAATGGACCCTCCACAAGGATGTATGCAAGAGACTTTGGGCCACCTGGGGCCAGCCAACCATAGATCTCTTCGCAACCTCGATGACCAAGAGGCTCCCAATATATTGCTCACCAATCCCGGACCCAGCAGCAGTTCATATAGATGCCTTTCTCCTAGATTGGTCACATCTAGATCTATATGCATTCCCTCCGTTCAAGATTGTCAACAAGGTACTGCAGAAGTTCGCCTCTCACGAAGGGACAAGGTTGACGCTAGTTGCTCCCCTCTGGCCCGCGAGAGAATGGTTCACCGAGGTACTTCGATGGCTAGTAGACGTTCCCAGAACTCTTCCTCTAAGGGTGGACCTTCTACGTCAGTCACACGTAAAGAAGGTACACCAAGGCCTCCACGCTCTTCGTCTGACTGCCTTCAGACTATCGAAAGACTCTCGAGAGCTAGAGGCTTTTCGAAGGAGGCAGCCAGAGCGATTGCCAGAGCAAGGAGAACATCCACCCTTAGAGTCTACCAATCGAAGTGGGAAGTCTTCCGAAACTGGTGCAAGTCAGTATCTGTATCCTCGACCAGTACCTCTGTAACTCAAATAGCTGACTTCCTCTTATACCTGAGGAAAGAACGATCTCTTTCAGCTCCCACTATCAAGGGTTACAGAAGCATGTTGGCATCAGTCTTCCGTCACAGAGGCTTAGATCTTTCCAACAATAAAGATCTACAGGACCTCCTTAAGTCTTTTGAGACCACGAAGGAGCGTCGTTTGGTTACACCTGGTTGGAATTTAGACGTGGTACTAAGATTCCTCATGTCAGACAGGTTCGAGCCGCTACAATCAGCCTCCTTGAATGATCTCACCTTAAAGACTCTTTTCCTGGTATGCTTAGCCACAGCTAAAAGAGTCAGTGAGATTCATGCCTTCAGCAAGAACATCGGATTTTCATCTGAAACGGCTACATGTTCTCTACAACTTGGTTTTCTAGCCAAAAACGAGCTGCCTTCTCGACCTTGGCCAAAATCGTTCGATATTCCAAGCTTATCGAATATGGTTGGAAATGAACTAGAAAGAGTCTTATGCCCTGTGAGAGCTCTTAAGTTCTATTTAAAACGAACTAAACCTTTACGAGGCCCGTCTGAAGCTTTATGGTGTTCAGTTAAGAAACCATCTTTGCCTATGTCAAAGAATGCTTTATCCTATTTTATCAGACTGTTAATACGAGAAGCTCATTCCCATCTGAGTGAGGAAGACCAAGCTTTGCTGAAGGTAAGGACACACGAAGTTAGAGCTGTCGCAACTTCCGTGGCCTTTAAACAAAATAGATCTCTGCGAAGTATAATGGACGCAACCTATTGGAGAAGCAAGTCAGTGTTCGCGTCTTTTTATCTTAAGGATGTCCAGTCTCTTTACGAGGACTGCTACACTCTGGGACCATTCGTAGCAGCGAGTGCAGTAGTGGGTGAGGGCTCAACCACTACAATTCCCTAATTCCATAACCTTTTTAATCTTTCTCTTGAAATGTTTTTATTGTTGTTTTTGGGTTGTCCGGAAGGCTAAGAAGCCTTTCGCATCCTGGTTGATTTGGCAGGTGGTCAAAGTCATTTCTTGAGAAGCGCCTAGATTAGGGGTTTTGATGAGGTCCTGTTGTATGGGTTGCAACCCTTGATACTTAAGATCCTAGGGGTCGATCAGCATCCTAAGAGGATCGCGAGGCTCCGTAAGGAAGACGTACTTAAAAAGGCAGAGTAATTGTTCAAGTCGACTTCCTTACCAGGTACCTATTTATTTTGTTTTTGTTATTTTTGATAACTTCTAAAATGAAATAAAAACTCTTAGCTCATAATAATGTAAACATATATTGCTGGTCTCTACCCACCCCCCTGGGTGTGAATCAGCTATTATAATCACCGGCTAAGTTAAATATTGAAAAATGTTATTTTGATGATAAAATAAATTTTTGAATATACTTACCCGGTGATTATAAATTAAAGGACCCTCCCTTCCTCTCCAATAGAGACGCAGTGGAACGAGGAGAAAATTGAGTCTTTGTTTACATTGAGTACTGGGTATCTGGACGACAGATGGCGCTGTTGGGCACACCCGCAACCTGTGTAGCGATCGCTGGCGAGTTTTACCTTAGAGTTTTCTGTCGAGCAACAGAGTTGCAGCTATTATAATCACCGGGTAAGTATATTCAAAAATTTATTTTATTATCAAAATAACATTTCTTGTTAAATTTTTTTATTTATTTTTTAGTCTCCCTAAAATATTTATGAACTGCATATGCATTTTTTCAGGCGATTACCATCTTGAATTTGGAGCCCACTGGATTCATGGTGAAGATGGTAATGTAGTGTTTGAATGGGCATCTGAAAATGGATTAACTGAGGATATTATTTCCCTTACTCAAACAGGTAAATATTTTATGAATTCATCATTTTGTTCCGACACTCCATACAAACCATTTGTACTCTTTATAGGGAATATACTTTCAACGAAGCTGGAGACTAGCCACAAAACTTTTAGTGATGTATAACTACCTCCTGGCAGTCAGCATGGGGAATAGGGGTTAGTACTGGCTATCTCACTCATACACACCTGTGGTAATCCACCACTTTAGCTTCTTTCTTTCTCCCTTGTTAACAACTGGTTTTAATTTTTCTTGTTCCGGGGTTTTTAGGTTTCAGAGTTATTGTCTTGCAGGCTTGCCCTGCCTTGAAGATCGCCATTGCGGCATCTTCTTTCGGCTTCTTAGACTGTTCCCCTTTCCTTTCGTCCTGCATGCATAGTCTCTCTTGCTCACAGGGCTCTCCTTGTAGCGAGTGTCGAGAGTGACCATCCTCCCAGTGAGTGAGATTTGGTAGGTGGTAGAAGAGGAAGTCTAAGGGATTCTTCTCCTTCGGGATCTTCCTCGAAGGCGAAGAAACCCCGACTTCCTTTTCCGTCAGCTGGATCCTTCCCCTGTGGCTAGTTCTCCTCAGGAGGACAGTCGACAAAGAGTGATGGCCACTCTAGATGTATACATCGATTGAGTTTTCGTGACTCCCGGACAACCTTTGGGTGCAGACACAGTCGCTTTCCTTAGTGAAGCAATGGCGTCTGCCACTGTGGGAGAGTGTCTCGTTGCCTCTTGCAGCAAATCCTTCTTTGGGGCTTTTGGGTCTCCTCACTAAGGAAGGGTTTTTTTAGAGTAATACAGTGAAGGGCACAGCGGGAGTGCATTTCTGCCTCCCTAAGGATTAATTTCGGTTATCCTTTCCGAGAATCTGGAGGTAATGCACCAACAGTTTTCTCATGCCCTTAACTGCAGCTATCTTTGCATTGCTACCTTCGTTCCTACAGCTCCGGCATATGAACGAGAGTACAGTAGTAGCAACTGGTACTCCTCGGAGTTACCAGTCACGGTTTTTTCCCTCATTCCTCTTGATGCTGGAGTATAAGGGTGACCCAGAAGCTGCTTAAATGAAAGCAATTTTAACCGGTGCTCCTTGAAGTTACCAGTTGGGTTTTCTCCCTTGTTCTTCATAATGCTGGAGTACAAAGGTAACCCAGAAACTGGCTTTGGCTATGTCTCACAGGCAGCTTTCGATGCCAACCTTCAACTTGAGCTCAGCTCATTGACAGGAAGCAGCGAACGCTGCCCAAAGGTCCGCCTCCAGGTGTTGGACAACTTAGCTTCCGAGGGAGAGTTAACCTCCACCAGGTGTTGGGCAACTTTCTCTTCCGAGGGAGAGATACCATCCACCAGCCCAGCCACTGTCAAACAATTTTCCTGCTTCCGGGAAGAATTGCCGACAGGGGCAACACGAGTTGATCAACTTTTCCGCCCGAGGGAGAAACCACCTTCACCTGATTGGTTTCCCTGTGGGGATTCCATGCCCAACTCTAGCTCTTTGGAGCTTGGCGACAAAGGAGTTAGGTTACTGCTTGCAGTTCTTGCTCATCGCCACTGAACCCTCCGGGTACAAAGTGAGTCTCATCAGCATTTTCCCTTCGGGACCTATGCCGCAGATGCTGATGCCTACCAACTGCTTGTGTGTCCAGGCTCTTCCGGGCCTGTGCCTCATGGTTTCTATCTCTTACGAGGGAGAAACTACTGTACTCGTAGGCTATAACTCTGCTGGGCTATTACCTACATCGTGCCTATTGGGACACAACAAAGCTTATGGAGCTTTGTGAGGCCAAGCTCTTCGGGACCTGCACTTCATGGTTTCAACTTCTTATGAGGGAGAAACTGCTGTTCTTTAAGCCCAGCACAGCCTTTTTAGGTCTCTTCCTTGGGTGTGACTTAAGGCTACTTGCTAACCCCTTGTGGTGGGTAGGATGAGCATGAGTACTATGCAAAGACCTTGGTTTTGCAGAGAAGTCATATACAGTGTTGCGGACCCATCCACTGAGCTTTAGCGAGGTGTGTGGGCGAGGTTTACTGCATGACAAATGTCCGTGAACAACCCAGGTTGCTTGTCTTAGTACCCATTGCGAGTTTGTGAGACCCTACTCGCCATCTTGCAGAGCTTCAGCTTACTGTTGCTCTAAGTTCATGATAGAACACACTTACATTACCTGTACAGTAAAGAGTCGCTAACACCCGGCAACGTTTGCTAACTCTCACCAGTGTTGGTGGTTACTTAACAGCATTTGCTAGCACCGGCAGTGTTCGCTAACGCTCGCCAGTGTTCTCTAACGCTCGCCAGTGCTTGCCGGCGTTCGCTGGTAAGCCTGAACAGTCCTGCCTAGTGTTGTGGTCTTTGCATTTTGGGCCAACAAACCCTTAAATGCAAGACTATGGTTCTTCATGGGAAACTCCCTTTCTTGAGGAAGTTTACACAACTACGTATTGTACAGGCTTTCGCCAAAATCCCATAAAAGGCTGAAACGAACTCTTTTGGTTGCTTATTCATACTTGTCAAGACAAAACCTCTTGTTATTGCCATTAATACGTTTAGGGCTGATCGCTTGCAGCGGCTGCATGCCATCATTGCGCATCTGGGGTACAAGAAGTCTTACTAGATGCCAAATTTCGTAAAATGTAATCCTTTTTGAGGTTACATTCCCGGACATGTTTTTCCTTAATGGAATGTTGAGGTTTTTGGAACACACACTAATGAGACACCCTTGAAAAATTATTTTTCATAAACCTCTGGTTCCATGGGGATAGTGTCAGCTTCTGTTTACTTTTACGAATGATAGTAAGCAAATGGTATTTACTTACGGAGATGCTTTTCCTGCCTACAATGGGGCCAGGTGAACATTCAAGACCGACGTAAGTTTGATCGCTTTGCTAGCTACATGTTTTTTTCGTGGGCACACATGTTCATGAACATGTTAACAACGCTACAACTAGCCGATCACCAATTCTTTTGTGCAATAATGTTGCGATGTGCCGCGCATAAGTTATTCCCTCAAGCGGGCCGATGCACGTGGCTGCCCCCACCCCAATCCACAAAGGGAGGTGTGCCTGTTACTCAATCCGACTCAGCTGTGATCCTTTCCAGGGATTCTCCTCCCTTTGACGTTGGCCCCTGATTATGTTCTGGGTTCTGTCCTGATGCTAAAGGCATTGGATTTATCCGGTTGATATCTCTATTGTTTTTGACAAATTAGTAAAATTTGGGACTGAATAATGGTTATTGGTGTTCATTGGCTACATATTCTTTGAGGTTGTAACTTAGCCAAAAGGACATCAACTTGTATGTCTGAATTTTAGATATGACCTCAACTTTTATTAGTCATTCCTATTTACTTAATATAAGCTCCTAATGCTAGTATGTATACGTGTATATTGTTTTCAGCAAAATATGTTGGTGTTCTTATCAGTACTGTTTAAGCATCAGTATCAGATTGGGACTATGGTCTACCCCAAAACCAAAGCAAAGTCCTTCAAAAAAGAAGGCAACCGTGCTTACCCCATACAAGTGGGAAAAAAGCGTGTTAATAGTAGAAGAATCAGCTCGTGCACTATATTGTACTGAAAACTCTCCATTCCTGTGTTCAGTATTTGCAGGTCTCACCATTCAAAAATTTTTCCGAAACATTTATTTACTTAGATCGCAAAAATGTGTAAACTGAGAGGAATTATAAACTGTTCAAGAAATTCATGTGAAATTATTACAGTTTGTTTTAGAATTCTAATGTATTCAGACAGGCATAACAATCATATGCCTTCTGTGTTATTAAAAGTCATTTGTTTTTTACTTCAAAGAGGAGTCATCCATGACCTAAGTACCCTATATCTTCATCATATACTTGACATTGTTGACTAGTCTATGCTATATGCTAATATAAAGCATATTTTATTTAATTATCTACTTCAAGAAGGCTCATATAGTTGTCCCTATGTAGTTTTGAAACTTTCTTCATATAAATGAGTACAGTACACAGTAGTCATTGAATTTTCTTTGAGAATTGATAAAACCCCATGAATTATTTACTGTAAACCTTTCATTACCCTGCAGTTGTAGGATGAAAGTGCTAGCGAGCGAGAGAAGCTGCAACCCTCTCATGAAATTAAGCATTTTACACTTTAGTTAATTTGAATAACTGTATTGATGAGAAATGAAACTCATACCAAATATTTTTAGAAAATATTTACCCTACAAAGATTTAATAAAGTCTTCTTTAAACTATTACTTGCACATTATCGTCACAGCTTTCAGCAAAGAAATTCCCAACGTCATTTAACTCATCAGACAAAAGTGTTAGTTTTGCAGAATTATGTCAAATTTGTGTCATTTGAAATTGGATGATATTTGTGAATAGCTGTACATATATTTAAAAGTACTGGACCTTTTTTGCTTTTCACAGGTTCTACTGGTAAGGGCAAGGGACCATTCCAGAAGAAACTTTTTAGTGATAAAATAATTGCCCTGACCAGTGAATTGAAGGAAGATATACTTACCAAACTTTATGGTACATCCTATGATGTTTTAGATTGTAACATGTTTCTTCCTTAGTAGAATGTTTTCACATATGTTGTAGGGAATTGATGAGCACATTTTCAGACAACTTGAAACTTTTCACTTCTACTCATGTCATTATGCCTAGTTAAAAGTTGTATCTAAAATTTATTGATCACTACTTATTGCAAAATGCACTTTCTCTGGGCACAGTTATTTGCATTCTTATACATCGGTACTCATCACAATTTAGAAAATTTAGTTTGATTGATGTCCTGTTTATACAGTATATAAATTTTGTATACCGTCAGTTTTATTTCTTTTGATAATTTGTCCTGAGTCAAGAGTAGAACTGTGTTACATTAACCCTATCTACTTCTTTGCCTTTATTTTTATTAATACCACATTGGTGATTTCCTGTTTAATCAGTGTATATATTTATTTTTATACTTTTTTTACAGGCATACAGACATATTTGTAGACATTTTCTCTTTTTGTTACCTTTGATGTATTGTCTTTTCGTGTCTAGCTGTCTCTCTCCACCTGGAACAGAAGAATCTGCTTGCATTACACTCGTTCTCCTATTTGTATTTTTATGGGATTGGATATTATTTAAAGATCTAAAGGTAGCAGTGATTTGTAGGAGATTGTCTGATTTTGTCGAAGACTGACATTTAGCAAGATAATAATTACATCAGCAAAGGCCCCAAGTTTACTCTCATCAAAGAGGCAAATATATCTTGATGCCACACTAACACATGTTTAGAGTAGCTAGCTTTGTTATGTATTGGAAGGATGAGAGTCTATTGGCTCCTGAGATGGCAAAATAGTATGCCCTCCATTGGTATGTATAGTGGCTCATCATTCTCTACAGAATTTGTCATGAGGCAAAGAAAATGATTGTAAGAGGAGCCTTGGAAAAGCTTACAATGTTTTGAGTCAGGTATAGTTCTATGACAGTGCGGCTTTGCTTATAAGTAAGTTTTCAGCCCAATGAGTGTCTCGGTACAATACGCAGTACTTTTGTAGGGAATGGGACTGACCTCTGTATGTCAACAATATACAAAATACAAGTTATAATCTTTGCAAATATGATGCCATTATTGAAAAAAGCTGTCTCTAGAACAAAGTACAGTACTCATAAAACCCTCCTCCTTCACACACCATTGTACTCATTGGAGTCATCTTTTGCCTTTAGTTGTCTTGAAAATCTGAGAGGGGGATTGTGAGTATTTTTCTTCGGGCAATAACTCGCCCACTCTTCCACATTTTTTAACTATCCCCTTGGTCTTTACAGGTACCTGTTCTATGTCAATCATTTAATCTGACATAATGACATTAACATAATGTTAGTCTTGTTTCTGAAATGGTATTTGTACTATATTAGATAAAGTATTTGCCGTTTAGCACCTGTACCATATATACTGGTAGGTCTTTGATAAGACTGATAGTCAGCAGGTAATTTTAGGCACCTTGAGGGTGTTAGTGAGCTGTTTGGTTCATTTAAAATTATATTTGATAACTACAAAATGTGTAAACTGCTTTCAAAAGAATTCCATTCAGTTGTATTCTGTTTTTATTGCACCCAGAGGTTCTTACCTTTGAAAATTCTTATCCAAGCTTCTTAC
This sequence comes from Palaemon carinicauda, assembly GCF_036898095.1. Lineage (NCBI taxonomy): Eukaryota > Metazoa > Arthropoda > Malacostraca > Decapoda > Palaemonidae > Palaemon > Palaemon carinicauda. Next base: position 78,656,237 of record NC_090746.1, read on the forward strand.
TAGGATATCTTGGCACTCCAAACAGTATGCATTGTATAAGGCACTGTAGGTTTTATGGAAGATTCTTCACATCATCTGTCTGTTGGCCAATTAATAATTATCTGACTGACGTACCCTCAGGCTCTTATACATGTTACGCTTCAAATATTGTATATCTATTTAATATGTATAAGTTGGAAGTTTGAAAGGTGCAAATACAAGCTTAATAATGGAGAATAGGATGAAATTAATAGGGAACTATAAATTTTGTGAATGTACTTAAGTATAAGAGATCAAAATAGCAACAGGTTAGGACATTAAAACCATCAAAATTGTCATTAATGAATATTGACTTTAACTTATGATCAAGTTTGTATTTTACTTGCTTTAACATTAAAGTAAACTCCTTGAAAAATGACATATTAAGCTGGTTAAACTAGTTTATTGCAGCTATAATTGCAGAATAAATTAGGCTAAAATTAGCAATTGCAAAGAATTGTTTTGAGCTAGTATATCTCCAAAAACATTTGACACTTAGCCATATGAAAAGAGAGCCATGTGAAGATGCGTGGCTCTTGAGTTGTTAGGTTTGGGTAGAATTGAAAAACTAAGATGGAGGTACTGTACTGGAAAAAACACATATACGAAGGTGGAATTTTTTTTAGTTAGAATAAGTTAGATAAGCTTTTTGTTGTTTAAGGTCTCGTTAAAGCTGGCTCATAAAAGCAGGTAGACTTGAAGATTAAGATACAAGAGGAATTGAAGAATAGGAGTTATAGAATTCTAAATAAATATTGTACTTAAATGTGTAAAAGAACATTAAGAAGTTAAATATAAGTCAAATAGAAAAAAATATCTAATCATAATTGAATTGGGTAGAGATTCATATTATTAAGCATTTTATTAAGCACAAGTGGCAAATGGGGATGAAATGAAGAGATACCACATTGATTTCCATGTCAGAAATGAGCAATTTAATTTTTCAGTAAACTTTATACAGTATATTTCAATGCAAGGACAACTATGGTCTGGTGATGATGGATCTTATTTTGTACCAAGCAATTAAAGGAGCACTTTTAGGTAGGAGACAAAATAGTAATCAGCTTATTCTCACTGTATATTATAATTTTAATAGGAATTAATCAGGGGGGAGGAAAGTGTTAGTGAAATTAAAAGTAAGTACAATGCTGGGTACAAACTGGCCAAATGATCTGTTGATTATTTTGCCTCTGTATTGGTATAGCTAGCAGTTTACTTATGCTTATTTTCTTTCCTCAGTAGACTATTTTCCCTGTTAGAGCTCTTGGGCTTATACCATCCCGCTTTTGCAACAAAGTTTGTAGCTTAGTTAGTAATAATGATATTAAGAAATAGCACCTTCAATTATCTTAATTTCTCATGCCACAGGGGGTCACTACAGAATTTTTCACCTGTTCACTATGCCACTGGTTGTATTTTGTCTAGTTAATTAGGTATACAGTAGTATTAGTTGAATATATTAGCAACTGAAATCTTGCTTTAATATCATAAGATATATATTTTACATTCTTTATTTTGAAGAAATATGTTTAGAATTTTTTTGCCAAACTAAGTCCATGTCGGTATGGTAATTCAAAGCCACTCCTTTTAAAAGTGGATGGCTCTCATCTGTCAATTAACCATTAAAAGATGTCATGATTAATGGATTGACAGGACTATTATTAACAGGTTATATGATGTCTATTAATCAGGACCTACACAAATGATTACCTGTGCTTATTGTCTGGTATTCATTTTGTGATGTACAGCGTTTAGAATTGTCAACTTAGTATAAAGGTTATCCTTGGTAAACACCCATATTTTTATGTGGGGTTTTCTTAAACATTGCCTGAACTCAGTGGCACATTCAGTTACTTTTAAAGTATTTTTCATGTGAAAATAACAGAATTTCGTCACGTTTTTCAAAATATCAGATTTTACCTGAACAGTATATCATTAGGTAATTATATTAAGAAATAATTTTTAATTGTTTTTTGTCTTTGTATCAACCCTAATTGCAAGTTCAGAATGTAGCTGTTTACCATTCATCAACCTCAGGTATTGGGGAAACCATGTTTGTACGTCCCAATGGGGAAGTTGTTAGTGAGGAGACTGTGGATCAATTTCGCCTGGCTAGAGACAACATCGAAGAAGATTCAGAGAGCATTGCGTCTTTTCCCAAGTCGTACGGAGAATACTTTTTAGAACGGTAGGTCTTTGTGTTTACAAATAAAGTAAGGATCCCCATTAAGTAAAGGTCAGCATCAAAAGGATTTAATGTATTCTTCAATGAAATTAAAATTGGCATAGAGTTAAGTTAAAGAAGCTGGACATCTAGCTAAGAAAGGGAAAGAGAACAAATGAAGAGAAAAGGTCAGAAAGCAGTGTAGCTTGGACCAAAACAACGCTGATCAAAGCTTTTAATACCATCTACTTTAGACAACACAAGTGATACTGAACTAATATGGAGGCTGAAGATGCTTGGATAATGTACAGTAGAAATAGTGGATGGATAGCTTCCTGTACTGTACGTTATTCCCTGTAATTTTATTCTGTACATTTCCTCCTTCTGAACAGAATGTGTTAAAGTAATTGTAACTCAGAAATTTAGACAAAAGGGTTTGATTGATTTTCTTTAGGCCATCTTGGTACTGAATTTTGTAGCCTTTTGTTTTAGGTCACCATAGTTTTAATACTGTGTTTGTGTCTCCATTAGTAGAGGTAATAATGAGAATGACGTTGATGCACCATTCTGGATTCAGCTGAAGTAGTTAAGATGCACTTACTGCTCGTTCCTACGTGTATATAAATCTTAAAATGGGGATGTGTCTTCAGTGGCGTTGGAATGCTTATTGAATCATTAACAAGGTACTGTAGTTGGTTAACTACAGATGGCGCAAGGACAAGCCCCATCCATCTGCCGGACGCAGAATAATCACTCACTTTTTCTTTGGCTGCAGTACGTACTGACATATTGCCATGCTCTCTCAACTTTTGGATCTTTTGTTACATTTGTTTGTGGTAAGTGTTGGTCTTTTATTTTTGTGAGTGCTCTTACTAGTACAGTAAATAGAAATACATTGAAAGTTTAGCATGTGGTGAAATTAATTTTGCTCCTATGAATATACAAACCTTCAAAACCCCATGTGTTGTGTACCTTTGTGAAGAAGTGATTTTAAGCAGTTGAAGGTGACCGTCCGCTGTCTTGCATTTTTTTTTCTAATTATTCAAAGTTCACAATTTCCATATATGTTTAAGACATATATAATGCCTTCATCATACAAAAATTTCAAGTCATTTGATCAAAACTTTGATTTATTAGCAAAAATCATGATTTTAAAAAAAATAGGTAGTGTTTTCTCCACTAATATGACACCAATTGCATTGAAAATCATATCATAAAAACTACTTTATAAACCGAATAATTCTGTGACAGAATTTTTATTTTCCTTTTCTTTTTATGAATTTTTTAAGTTTTTTTTTTGTCTAGATGCAAAAAAAAAGATTGTAAAAAGAAAAAAAAAAAAGAAAATAAGAGATCTGTCTCACAGAACTACCTATAGGATTTTTCTTTTTCTTTTCAATTATATGTTTCTCTCTAGAATTGAACAATAGATAACCGAGGAATGGCTACCGACATGCGAATGAGTATGTATTTGAGCTATGAGCTCCCAAAGATTTGCTATTTAAATTTTTGCCTTTTTTTGTAAGAAAAATCAAAATAACATTATTATAATAAACTTACTTGGTACTTTTATTGTTTAATCCTACATCAAGCTCCCTAAATGAGGTACAGGTATTTAAACCCTAAGTGTACTAATACGCTTAGTGTAAGGGTGTCATGAGTTGCCAGGTGCCTCTTATTGTTGCCACAGATTTAGTTAGAATGCTCCAGCTTCGTACTATTTTTCATGTTTCCCTCACATCTTGGTTTTTTTTTTTTTTTTGTTGCTCTCTGCTTACTAGTTGTTCTTTCTATGACCTTAGGTAACTTCGGCATCGTCATAAAGTTCACGAGGACGTTGTAAAAAGACAATATACATACGAACTGCATGTAAACAAACACACGTGCATCATACCTCTCATACGTCTTTGGAGTCGCTGGCTGGCCTTATCGTAGATTGTAGTTCTTTGCCTACACTCTCCCAATACCTTCCATCTCTGCCAGACATACGAGATTTCAAAACATATTTGAAAATATCGCTGTATATATGCAAAAAAAAACTCACAAAGATGCTCTTTTCAAACTCAGTCATGCAGACGACGCAGTTAGGATGACGTCATCATTTAAAGACTGCTTTATCTTCATTATTTGTAAAATTAATTGGCTGAAACCTCTGGAGAGCATGTACGACATGTGTCTGCATATGTAGGAACAATACAGTAACTCGATTTTCTTTTTTTTCAAGTTGTTAATTTATCCACCATAGCGGACGATCCCCTTAAAGGCTTTAAAGGCTGCTTATGAATGGCAGAGGCAAGGGACAGTGATATTTCCCTATCAAGCAGGACACTGCCCTGGAGACTGATCACTTGTACATATGAGTAGCACCCAAGCCCCCTTTCCATCTAAGCTAGGACCAAGGAAGGCCAGGCAATGGCTGCTGGTGACTCAGCAGATAGACCTATAGGCTCCCCCAAACCCCATATCCTTGGCTCACAAGAATGGTAAAGTTGCAGCGACCAAAGGAACTAACGAGCTTGAGCGGGACTCAACCCCAGTTTGGTGTTCACCAGTCAGGGATGTTACCAAATCGTCTCGTTTGATGGTAGTTTCACTGCCTCAGGAAGAAATTACCCATTTCAGAGTGAGTGCAGCCCTACCTATTTGTCTGATAGTGAAATTTTTCTTTTGACAAGCTCGCCTGGCACCGACAATGTTTCCTGGATGGTGATGACTGTATTGTAGTGTCAGGTAGTATACCCAGTGTTCCCCTTGTGACAATACTTACAGTGTAGTAGTGTGTGTTACTCTTGTAGCTTTGTCTGATATTTCATTCTTAAGATGACAATGAAGAATATAGTTACTTGGGAAGGCTTTCGATAAAAGTTCCTAAGGACTTGAAGTGATCGCTCTCCTCCTCCTGGAGGGAGTGAGGGTACTCATCTAGTAAGTGGCACCTTCGGGGTCAGTCGAGCAAGCATGAGGTGTAGGTACATTTACCCCTGTTGCACCAGGAGCAGGAGAGTGGCTCTATTCGAACCGAACATCAGCACCCTAGGCCAGGGAGGGTTGGAGTGTATGCTCCCATGTTTCTTGTTTCTTTTGCAATATGGATGATTGTTCCTTACCTGGTGCCTCTCTCTGCTGTACGGTTGGCGATCGTGAGCCTTGTGTTACAACCTATGCTGTTTCATTAGTGTTAGGTGAACGATATCCTACCAGATCAATCTACAGCTCTGTATGGTAGGCCAATAGGAGTATCATTGTCTTCCTCCTCTTGTCGATATGAAGCACATGCATTAGCCAGTACCTTTGGGGTCAGTTAGCAGTCGTAAGCCTGGTATTACAGACAATGCTGTTTTATCAGTTGCAGGGTAACTCCTGTCTCTGGCATTACAGTTGGCTGATAGGGATGTAATTTATGCTACTCTTCGTGCCCTTACATAGTTTAGCAGATTGAGGGGCCCAGTACCTTTAGGGTATTTTAGTGATAATGAGCTTGGGTTAAAAGTTGCTGCTGTTCACCGTTAACATGCCATAAAGTTTTCTCACTGACTTGTATCTTAGCATTTGGTCATCAAGGTGAAACCTATGCAACAGGGACATCTGTTTACACTGGTATCAGTTGATCAGTCCTGGACAGATAACTAACTCCTTGCCAATTAAGGGCTAAGATAGGCTTTCTTGTGAAGCTGTCCTCCCCTCCTCTTCCTCTACCATCCTAATTCCAACAACCTCTCTTTTGGGGGAAAGTGGACTGTTCCTTGTCGATAACTGGTTTGGGTGGCTGGCTTGACTATGTAGCCAAGCTGGCTGATTAAGCACAGCCCCAGGTGGCTGGCTAGGGTACCCCAATAGTTGAGCAGGCCGAAGGGGTACTGTCCTTTGCAGTAACCCTCTGTTGAGACCTGGTTGATTAGCTGGACTACCTCAGTAGGCAAGTTGGACAAAGATGCATGGCCCTGTGGGCTGGCTTGACTACTTAGGTCACTAGACTGACCAAGGTGCAGGGCTATGCACTCTTTCTGTTGGCCAGTTGTTGGAGTAGCTTGGGCTCCCATCTCCACCTTTTTTACCTGGACGGGGAAGTTCTGCTTTCTTATCTGTTGGGGATACAGAAGATGGAACCTCTTGATGTTAACGCCCACGGCTAATAGATAGAAGAGTACATGGTACCTCTCCTATCTCTTTTCTTTCCATAAGTTTTTTGGATTCAGGTTGTGGATAGGCGGAGTTGATCAATGACTGATTCCTGCTCTGGGTTTCCAAGCATTGAGCTAGGCTGACCACACCCATTGGCTAGAGGGAAGGTACACTGTATCACTCTTACTCTCTGGTGCCAATGGCTATTTCCTTGACATAGAACCAGATCATTCATAGCCCAATTCATGATCTTCGGCAACTGTTACATGCTAATCTGAGGTATGATGATGGTGATTTAACAACAAACCACCTTTCATGATGAATATGTCTGCCGAGAAGCAAGTCCTTCATCCTCCTGTTAAGGGGGAGATGAGTTGGTGTCTCACCAAACATTTCTTTTTTTGTGTTTGGTTTGATGCTGCCGATACGTCTCCATCTTGGGTAGATACTGTAGGTGTTCTGAATCCTATCTAGTCAGTACTGGCTGAGGTCCTAACAGCTTCTACATAACATATTTAGCTGTTAAGAGGTTCTTGGAGTCACCTTTTGCACTCCATATGGGACCAGGAAGAAATACATGTCCAGGAAAGAAAAGACCCTTCAGTTCTAGAGGACTTCTTCCCATCATTAGTCTCCCAATTTTAAAAGATTAAGTGATTGTTTAAGCATAGGAACAAATAAAAATTTTTAGAAGCAATTTTTAATTATCCTTGCTATACATACCAGCGTCCTTTGAATTAGATTTTCCCCTTGAACTGCCCCATCAGTCTTATGACTATGAACAAAATTGGCCTTTTTGTAATAGGTGCTGGGTGGACTTCCCCAAAATGTCACTTGTCATTAACCAACTACCTTGTTAACGATTCAATAGCCATTTAAGTGCTGCTAAAGACATATCCCTATTTCAAAGGACTCGGATTTATATTACTAGGAAAACTTCAAATTACTTTTAAAATTAGTTTTACAGCATGCCTTTAAGTAAATCTCACAGAGAACGTACGTGTAAAATATTGTTTTGTTTATTTACAGTTTCAGAAAAATCAACAAATGGGGACAACAAGGAGAAGAGTTAGCAGACTGGCAAGGGCAATTCCAGAACTGTATTGATGGAACAGAGAATTGGTTCGAGTCTTCAGCCAAAGGACATGCTACTTACACGGAGTGTCCAGGAAATCCAGTTGTAAATTGGAAAAAAGGTGGATACCAGAATCTGTTGGATTACTTGAAGGTAATCATGTGGGATTTTAGACATTGTACTTTGTTTGATTATCATGATATTAGAATTGCTCACTAATATTCAACAATCTGTGAGCACCCCGTTGAGTAAGATGTAGCTTAATTGTTATGTCTGATTAGGTTTCTAACAGATCTATTGCAACGTTGGTACTGTTCTTAAGATAGTTCATATATTTTTTATTCATTACTTCTCATATATAGTTTATTTATTTCCTTGTTAACTTTCCTCGCTGGAATATTTTCCCTGCTGGAGCCCTTGGGCTTGTAGCATCATGCTTTTCCATTTAGGTTGATGATTAGTGCCTACTTTGTTTTTTAACTATTTCATCCAAATAAAGTATCTGTTTACTCTGTTTTTAAATTTTCTGGAGATATTCATAGGAAAATATCATGTGGCAATTTTATCCACATTTGTAAATTTATTACTAAAGGGTAAAGTAGAACATTATTGAATGTAATTTCTTGTGCATTTTAGTGTTTGGTTGCAAAATGGTATGCACTGTTTGTGTATACATTTAGTTTGGTTTCAAAATTAGCAATTACAATGTAGTGAGTGATTAAAAGTTTTATTTATCATAGTAACTAAGGATTCAAACTATTTGATATTTTAATTTTTATTCTACTGCATTTCAGGGAAGTTTATCACCAGCTCAATTACTCCTGAAGACTCCCGTCAGAGGCATAGATTGGAATGTGATGCTGTCAGATTCCAGTAAAGGATGCTATGTTCACTTGGAGTCGGGTGAGACCATCCAAGCAAGTCACGTGATCTTCACTCCATCTCTTGCTGTCCTGAAGGCCTGTGCTAAAGACCTTTTCCGTCCTACCCTTCCTGGCAAAAAGCTGAAGGCCATCGAGGTAAGATATTAAAATGAAATTTTTGCAATAACTTTAATGCTACAGTGTTTTCTACTGTATACTTATCTTACTATAGGATAATTAATTCATATTGTTTGCTGTTACAGTGATTGAACGTACCTTTTGTATTTCTACATATTCGTCCTTTTTGCAGGCTAACAAATTGTGACACACAATTATGCAAAACTAAAATATAATAGATATGATGGCACCAAAGAAATTTTATGTATGTTATCATTCAAGCGTTTGGATTTATATGATTAGTAAAATACTAGTGAAATATGAGGAATGTATAATAAAGTGAGATGGATCTCATGAAGTTAAGGGTGAAAGGTTTACTTGGAATACATTCATCTAAATATATTAAAGTTTTCTGTTTATTTTAAGTTTTAGATTGATAGATGGGTACCATTCCAAATATGCTAAAGTGATGGTAGACCTAAGAATTTGTTAGTTTTTGTATCTTATCAAAATATACCATTCAAGTTTTACTGTTAGTAATTATGAATTTTAAATATTAAACTTAGCCGGTGAATATATAATAGCTGACGTCTCGGACGGCTCGACAGATACCAAAAACTCGCGAGCGATCACCATGAAGGTTGCGGGTGTGACCACCAGCGCCGACTATCGGCCAGATACCGCATATACTTGTCAAGGTCTTCAGTTCTTCTCTGTCGGTCTTGTCGACAAGTTGGTTCTGCTCGCTGATGACCTTGAGTTTTCGACCTTTTTGGTGAAGTACTTTATTTTGGTTGTTTTTGAGCTTTCGCTGTGACGGGTGTTTTTTCTTCAATTAAACTCTTGAAACCCTTTTTTGGGCTAGTGTTTATTGTTGATGACTTTGGTTTTGACTTGGATTTTCTCTGATTGTTCAATATGGCTGACCCTTCTCCTATCCCTGGACCTAAATTTCGCAAGTGTGCGAGGGATTGCAACAAACGTCTTCCCAAGGCCTCTATCGACCCACATACCGTTTGTTCTAATTGCCGGGGTAAATACTGCCAATTAGGAGATCGGTGTGATGAGTGCGTGGTCTTGTCGGAATTCGACTGGCTTGAATATGACAAATATACTCGTAAGCTGGAGAGAGATAGGGTGAGGAGAAGCTCCTCTAGGTCTTTGGAATTTTCCTCCTCCCATGCCCCTGAACTTAATCCTTCCCCTGTAGTAGTTGTTCCTGAACCCCCTACTAGCACTCATGAACCGTCCATGCGGGATATGTTTCTTGCGATTCAAGCTTTAGGCGAAAAAGTTGAGTCCTTAGCATCGGACGGTAACCAACTCATGTCAGATGTTAAGTTGTTGAAGTGTCAGAGTGGTAAAACAGAAAATCGTAGTGATAAAGTGATAAGTGCGCAAAGTGTATTTAGTGTTGCGACCGAGGGTTCGTCTGTTCGTGCTTGTCGCTCCCCTAGTCCGAGACCTCTTTCAGGCTCCCCTGCACCAGGGAGAAGTAATGTCGTAGGACTTAAGGGGACGAGAGGCGTTAACCAACGTACAGACGTTCCCTCTTTGGTATCGGACGTTTCTCGTCAAGATCGCCCTTACCATAAGACGGGTGAGACTGTGTTCTCCTCGTCCTCCGATGACTTATCGCACAAGAAACCTTGGCGCAAGGTCTCTAGACCCTTGAAGCGAAAGTCAGTCCCTTCAGGACAGGTCCAGTGTCCTGGCTGTAGCCATTGGGACAGCTCTGACCTTTTGCAGTCGTCGGAAGACTGTTCGCCTATTAAGCGCAAGCGTAACACGGGGTCCGAGGGTCTCGGTAGAGGCAATGTTTTGCCAACGCAGACGTTACCGACGTCACGGCCCGTTCCGACTCCCGTTGATCCGAAGTGGGTTGTCCTGCGGGGCATGCAGTCTAAGCTTGCCTCCCTTATGGAAGAGTATGACGTTGAGCAGATTCGCGATGATCCTTTGCTTTCGAGTCGCCATCACGCTGATCGAGACTCTGGCCGTCAGCCGCCCAAACGAGTGTTTACTCGTCCGTTTGACTTAGTGCTGACATTTCTAGTACTTTGAAACGTGATGTCAGTAGTTTTTCACGTCAGTCACGTGACGTGGATCCTCCCTTGCTGCAGTCTCGTACTGACGTTCAGCTGCTGCCGCCGCAGCCCCGCACTGACGTTCGCCGACCGGCTCCGTTGCCTCGACGTGACGTTGAGCGTCAGTCACCGCAGTCGGAGGTTGTTTTGCCTGCTCAGTCTATGCAGTCAAGGCAGTTCCGACGTGACGTCGAGCGTCAATCAATTTCATCTGTTGTTGTTGGTCAGTCACAAGGATTTCAGTCCTTTCAGCAGCGGCGTGACGTCGCTTCCTCTGCTGCTACTGCTGCTCCTTTGCTTGTTGACATTGCCTGTCAAGCGTTGCCGCCGCGGCAGGTCTCTCCTTTTCATGAGACTCGGCAGTTGTCGGACGAGGTTCCGTCAGATGAGGAAGTTGCTGATCCCCCTCCAACTGATATTCCTTTGGGGACTTTGTCAGACGGAGAGGAGCCTAAAGCTGCTCAGCCCTCTATGGACTTTAATAAGATCATGCTAATTTTTAAGGATCTGTTTCCTGAACATTTTGTAACTGCTGCTCCTCGTTCGCCTCCGTCAGAGTTTACGCTAGGCCTAGCTACTTCGACGCCGTCGTTTACTAAGCTAGTGCTCTCTCGCTCTTCTAAGAGAGCTTTGCGTTTGCTAGGCGACTGGTTGATCACCAGGAGGAGTTTGGGGAAGACAGCCTTTGCTTTCCCTCCTTTTAAACTGGCTTCTAGAGCGAGCGTCTGGTATGACACGGGAGAAGTTCTCGGCTTGGGAGTTCCTGCCTCTGCCCAGGGAGACTTCTCAAGCCTCGTAGACTCTCCCCGTCGCCTGGCCATGAGACGCTCTAAAGTTTACTGGTCCTCTTCGGACCTTGATCATCTCCTCAAAGGGGTTTACAGGGCCTTCGAAGTTTTTAACTTTTTGGATTGGTCGCTGGGAGCCTTGAGCAGGAAGATCTCTTCAGCCAACCGTGATGTTTCCGTGCTTATTATGTCCTGCATGGACAAAGCTATCCGTGATGGCTCTAATGAGCTTGCCGCTACCTTTACGGCAGGAGTCCTTAAGAAGAGGGAGACTCTTTGCTCGTTCCTTTCGGCAGGAGTAACTCCCTGCCAAAGGTCGGAGCTTCTCTTTGCCCCGTTGTCATCTGCCTTGTTTCCTCAGCAGTTGATCAAGGATATTGTGGCTTCTCTGGTGCAGAAGGATACCCACGACCTGATGACTACGTTGGCGCGCAAGGCTGCTCCTTCATCGTCTTATGTCGTAAGACCCAAGCTCGATACCCCAGCTACTAGATTATCCCGCCCTTTCGTGGCAGAGCCCCCAGTAAGGGAGGCGCTCGTGCCGACAGTAAAAGAGGCAAGAGGAGAGGATCCAAGTCCTCCCGTGGCAGAGTCTGACAGCCCACGTCCTCAGACAGCGGTAGGTGCCAGACGAACAACTTCTGGCAGGCCTGGGAGAAGAGGGGTGCAGACCGAGAGTCTGTGTTGTTGCTCAAGGAGGGGTACAAAATTCCTTTTGTACGGAGGCCTCCTCTGGTAACAGTTCCTATAGACCTCTCTCCCAGGTATCGAGAGGAGTCAAGGAGACAGGCACTACAACTGCAGGTGTCTCAGTTGCTAGAGAAGGGAGCGGTGGTGAAAGTCTCGGACCTTCAATCACCGGGATTTTACAACCGTCTCTTCCTAGTCCCAAAGCATACAGGAGGTTTGAGGCCAGTGCTGGATGTCAGTGCGCTCAACGTTTTTGTTGTCAAAACAAAATTTACGATGGAGACCACGAAGTCCGTCCTAGCAGCAGTCAGAGAGGGAGACTGGATGGTCTCTCTCGACCTGCAGGATGCGTACTTCCACATTCCTATACACCCGGATTCTCAACCGTATCTGAGGTTTGTATACAGGAATGTGGTGTACCAATTCCGAGCACTGTGCTTCGGCCTCAGCCCTGCTCCTCTTGTTTTTACGAGGCTCATGAGAAATGTGGCAAAATTTCTTCATTTATCGGGGATTCGAGCCTCCCTGTACCTGGACGACTGGCTGCTCAGAGCGTCGTCTCGTCATCGCTGTCTGCAGGACCTTCAATGGACGTTGGATCTTGCAAAGGAGTTGGGACTGTTAGTGAACTTAGAGAAGTCTCAGCTGAATCCCTCCCAAACGATTCTCTATTTGGGGATGGAGATTCGCAGTCTAGCTTTTCGGGCTTTTCTGTCTGCCACCAGGATAGATCAAGCCTTGCTCAAAGTCCGCCTCATGCTGAGAAAAGACCGTTGCTCAGTGAGAAGTTGGATGAGCCTCCTAGGGATTCTGTCATCCCTGGAACAATTTATCTCACTAGGGAGACTTCACCTTCGCCCTCTCCAGTTCCATCTAGACTCCCATTGAGACAAGGGCAAGACTTTGGAAGCTGTTTCAATCCCGATCTCCGAGCCAGTAAAGACGTGCCTGAACTGGTGGGACAGCAACATAAGTCTTCGAGAGGGTCTGTCCCTGGCGGTCAAGAACCCAAACCACGTGTTATTCTCAGACACGTCGGATTTGGGTTGGGGAGCGACTCTGGACGGTCTGGAATGTTCGGGTCTTTGGACGTCGGATCAGAGGAGCCTGCACATCAACTGCAAGGAGCTGTTGGCTGTTCACTTGGCCTTGACGAGTTTCGAGAGTCTTCTCCGAAACAAAGTGGTAGAGGTGAATGCGGACAACCCCACAGCCTTGGCGTACATCTCCAAGCAAGGAGGCACTCACTCCCACACACTGTTCGTCATCGCAAGGGACCTCCTCATCTGGTCAAAAGATCGAGGCATCTCACTGTTGACAAGGTTCGTCCAGGGGAAATTGATCGTCTTGGCGGACTGTCTCAGTCGGAGAGGTCAGGTGATCCCCACAGAATGGACCCTCCACAAGGACGTGTGCAAGAGTCTTTGGATGACTTGGGGTCAGCCCACCATAGACCTCTTTGCGACCTCTTTGACCAAAAGGCTCCCGACCTATTGCTCTCCAGTCCCAGATCCAGAGACGGCCCACATAGATGCCTTTCTGCTGGACTGGTCTCACCTGGACGCGTACGCATTCCCGCCGTTCAAGATCATCAACAGGGTTCTGCAGAAGTTCGCCTCTCACGAAGGGACAAGGTTGACGTTGGTTGCTCCCCTCTGGCCCGCGAGAGAGTGGTTCACAGAGGTACTTCAATGGCTGGTAGACGTTCCAAGGAGTCTACCTTTAAGGATGGATCTCTTACGGCAGCCCCACGTAAGGAGTCTTCATCAAAGCCTCCCCGCGCTTCGTCTGACTGCCTTCAGACTATCGAAAGACTCTCAAGAGCTCGAGGATTTTCGAAGGAGGCAGCCAGAGCGATCGCGAGGGCTAGGAGATCATCGACTATCAAGGTCTACCAGTCGAAGTGGAAGGTCTTTAGAGATTGGTGCAAGTCATCATCCATTTCCTCTTCCAGTACAGTACCTCTGTAGCCCAAATTGCAGACTTTCTCCTGCATCTGAGAAATGTTCGCTCCCTCTCTGCTCCCACTATTAAGGGATACAGGAGCATGTTGGCTTCTGTGTTCAGACATAGAGGCTTGGATCTCTCCAATAATAAAGATCTCCAAGATCTCCTAAAGTCCTTCGAGACCTCTAAGGAGCGTCGTATGTCAACTCCTGCTTGGAACTTAGACGTGGTCCTAAGGTTCCTAATGTCCGACAGGTTTGAACCATTGCATTCAGCCTCCCTGAAGGATCTCACCCTAAAGACGCTTTTTTTGGTGTGCTTGGCTTCGGCTAAAAGGGTCAGTGAGATCCATGCCTTTAGTAAAAACATCGGCTTCTCTACAGATAAAGCCACATGTTCGCTTCAGCTTGGTTTTTTGGCCAAGAATGAACTGCCTTCTCGTCCTTGGCCTAAATCTTTTGATATACCTTGCCTGTCAGAAATCGTAGGCAACGAGGTTGAGAGAGTACTGTGCCCAGTTAGAGCTCTTAAGTTTTATTTAGCTCGTACTAGACCTTTACGAGGTGGGTCTGAGGCCTTATGGTGCTCCGTTAAGAAGCCCTCATTGCCTATGTCTAAAAATGCTTTATCGTACTTTATTAGATTTTTAATCTGGGAGGCACATTCTCATTTAAGTGAGAAAGATCGTTGTTTACTTAAAGTCAAGACGCACGAAGTAAGAGCGATAGCAACTTCCGTGGCTTTTAAGCAAAACAGGTCTCTACGAAGTATTATGGACGCGACCTTTTGGAGGAGCAAGTCGGTGTTCGCTTCATTTTACTTAAAAGACGTCCAGACTCTTTATGAGGACTGCTACACCCTGGGTCCATTCGTTGCAGCGAGTGCAGTAGTGGGTGAGGGTTCTACCACTACATTCCCTTAATCCCAATATCCTTTTAATCTTCTCTTGAAATGTTTTTAATCTTGTCTTGGGTTGTACGGAAGACTGGGAAGTCTTTCGCATCCTTTTTGATTTGGCGGGTGGTCAAATGTCGTTTCTTGAGAGCGCCCAGATTAAGGGTATTGATGAGGTCCTGTTGTATGGGTGGTCGCCATGGATATAACAGCTCCTGGGAGTCTTTCAGCATCCTGAGAGGATGGCTGGGCTTCGTGAGGAAAGCGGACTAATAAAGCAGAGTAATCGTCAGAGTCAGCTTCCTTACCAGGTACCTATATTTAAGTGGGTTTTTTTATGATATAATTGTCAAAAACTCATGAGCATATACGCCTTTATTGTATTAATACTGGTCTCTACCCACCACCATGGGTGTGAATCAGCTATTATATATTCACCGGCTAAGTTTAATATTTAAAAATGATATTTTGATTATAAAATAAATTTTTGAATATACTTACCCGGTGAATATATAAATTAAAGGCCCTTCCTTCCTCCCCGATAGAGACCCAGCGGACTGAGAAGAACTGGAGACCTTGACAAGTATATGCGGTATCTGGCCGATAGTCGGCGCTGGTGGTCACACCCGCAACCTTCATGGCGATCGCTCGCGAGTTTTTGGTATCTGTTGAGCCGTCCGAGACGTCAGCTATTATATATTCACCGGGTAAGTATATTCAAAAATTTATTTTATAATCAAAATATAATTTCTTTAATTTTCAGGGTTTAGGTATTGGATGTGTTGACAAAATATATTTGAAATTTGGAAAGCAGTGGTGGCCTGAGGACTGTGATGGTTTTAGTTTACTGAGGGATCAGAATGATATTCCAGCTTCAATAACAGAGAAGGTAGATAAATTTAAGTAATATATGAGGAAGGGTACCCTAGCAGTACCAACCAAACTCGGCTGTCAGGCAAAGAGGAACAACACTTTTTCTTGTGCCGGCTACCTCCCAAAGTTGGGGGAAGTGCCGTGGTAGATAGATAGTTAGATAGACATAATGTAAAGTCTCCTTTTTCTCTACATGTATACAAACCCTCATCCATTAATAGGAGTATGCTTTCAGCTTAGCTGGAATTTGGCTGTTAGAATTTATCATAAGGTGTCGGTAGTTCCTGGTGGGTGGCGTGTAAGCCCCACTCTCTTACTGGTAAACTGAGTAGCCACTTTATTTTCATCTGCAAGATAGTAAAGATGTACTTTAGGCATCCCCAGCTGGCTGTTTTGATCTTTGCTTTTCTTATAGGTAGATTGGTTGGAAAATCATCATTTGAGAGTGATACAGTGTTAAGGAAAAAAAGAAGTTTTGCGGTTATATCCAGATAACTGTAACTGGCAACAGGATTATGTAAAACTTACTGATACCCACATTTTTCCACCTGTAAGACAATTTCTGTATGCTGTTTATTCGCTTACAAGTTTGGCCTGGTGACGTCACTAAACCTGAGAAAGTTGGCTTTCCTTTTGTGCTGAGGACTTTGAGGGGAAAGGGTGCTTCCCTTCTTCTTTTCGTCATCTTCCCATTCTTGCACGAAGGATGACTTACCTGTTTGTTTAGTCTCTTTATAGAGTTTCAGTGATTTCTTTCTACGTTGAAACATTATCCTTAGTCTGGACGACACCTTAGATGGCAGACTTCAAGTTGTTCTTGTGTTATACACAAACCTTACGCTTTTTACAAAGGAGTATTATTTCGGCGCTAGCTGAAGCCAGCCGTTAAAGCTTTTGCGTGGTGTAACTGGGTCGACCGACCGCCCCGCTCGCACCAGCACTAGTAAGCAACCGTCACTTTTTATTTCAGCTTGGTGGAGTACAGATATTGTGTCACTCCTCCGCTAAATTCAGGTGTGACTGCCTGGGGATCCTTAAGTATGCAAATTTACCCCGGCAATGAAGGGCACCATTGTGGCAATTTCATGCCGCAGAGGAGACGGATCTTGACGGTCTCTGCCTTGTGTGTAGGGGTCACTCTTGCATGCAGGAATATCCTTGTCAGGTGTGTTCATGAGTGGAGGTTTAGTAGGCAACAGAAGAAGGCTAAGAGGGATCCTTCACCTTCGAGGTCAGCCTTGAAGGGGGTGACACCTCATCATCTATCTCCGTCAACTCAGCTTCTCCACGATGACTTTTCCTTGTTTGACTAACCCTGGGAGTTGGACGAGTATGAGTGGTGCTCGTGTGACTCCGGGCCAACCTTATGTGTCGGGGGCCTCCATTGCTTTCCCTAGCATTGCAGCGCCGGCCGCATCCGGAGGGGAGTCTTTCTCTGACGAAGTAGTTCATCTGCCGTGGCCTTCATTGAGGCTCACGGGTTCCTCGTGCAAGGAAAGGTTGCAGGAGGTCTTGCGGCTAGGCACACAAGGGGGGGGACATCCTCACCAGAGGTTAATTCCGATCTTCTCCATGAGACTCCGTAGGTCGAAGATCGAAAGAGTCTCTCGTGAGCTCGGAAATCTTGATCTTGGCTTCTGCTCGCCCCAACATTCGCTCTACTTCGGCGAGTGGGTGTGAGCAGTTGCTGACAATCACTCCTTGGAGTGACTTGTCGGGGGATTCCTTTGGTGGTGAACCCAGGGACTAGCTTTGGTTACATCCCAAGGGCGGTTCATGAAGTAGATCTTCTTGCTGACTTCGCTCAGCCAGAAGGGAGACGGATTGAGCTGCCTGGAGTTCAGCCTCCAGTTGTTGGACAACCTTTCCTTCTGAGGGAAAGTTATCCTCCACCTGGTGTTGGGCAGTCTTCTCTTCCGAGGGAAAACTCCCTTTCACCAGCTCCGGTTTGACAGGCACCTTGCCCGCAAAGAGATATGCCGTCGGGGAAAAGGGGTTGATCATTCCTCCCACCCACGGAACAAATGGGCTTCTCCTGAGTGGTCCCCCCCTTCCCCGACTTTCCACCAAGGGATTTGGATTCTTCCATGCCCCACTCTAGTCCATCAGAGCACAGCTTTTTGAACCTGGAAGATGATGGTTGGAGGCAATTGCTTGCGATCACTCTCCCTTGTCATGTCATTAAGGCACAGCATAGCTCTCGCGAGCTTGTGCCTTTGGTTGCTCCTTCTCACAAGGAAGAACCTGCTTCACTGTCTGCGTGCAAGCGCTCAGCAACTGACTGATCTTCCTCTCTCCTATGGGAAAGGAAGACAACGGGCCTTTCTCCTATTTTTGATGAAGCGAGCAGGATATTTTCTCTCCTTGACTCACTAGTGAGTGGGCGTGCTGACCACCTTCTGGCGGAAGAGTTTTGCGCAGTTTTGCGCACCCTACCACCTAAAGAGGTGGGTGGGCAAACTTGTGTGCCAGATGAAGATGCGCACACTACCTCTGCTATGCGCGTTCCTCTCTTTAGCGAGTCTTCCCTTTAGGACTCATGTGGACAAAGACGAGTTCTTCCTTGCTGGCGCGCACAGCGCGCAGGTGGATGAGTGCGCACAGGTAGACTATATCTTTCCTGTGCTAACTGAGAAGGGCACCCCGTATCAGCTCTCACCTCGCCAGTGCTCTCCTTATAGTCGGTCTACTTTGCGGGAGGAACAGCGAGTTCCTCTGTAAAGGAGGGTAGTTTTTCTTTCCCAGCCTGATCATCTGGAAGGACATGTTGACGGTGCTCACTTCCATAGGGAAGACAAGTACAATGATGGGCGCGAGGTGACATCCTCTCAGCCCTTCCCTTTCCATGGCACTCCACCTAAGCCAAGGAAGCAGGTGCGTAGGGCTCAGTTGAGAATGATGCTGTTCTCGAGTAATGCCCATTGGTTTCTGGACCTTGTCCAGGCGGTGAAGAAGGTGGTCTCTGGATCGATTGTCTGTTCCCGACAGTACCTTCCCCAAGCATTCCTATCATCACGTTGGAGTCCTCCAAGTGGAGTGAGGGCCTGTCTGATCCCAGATTAAGTAGCGAGGCTAAGCAGCCACCTTCGCTTGCACCTCCCAAGCCTCAGGTGTCTTCCAGGTATCAGGAGTGCCTGAAGACCAAGGAAAACCCACAAGTCTTAATGTTCCACTGAAAGTTTATATATGGTAGTAATTCCAGGTCTTAATATTAATTATCAAGGGAGGATATGAAATTTGAAAAGCACTTATTTTCAGGATAAATTGCCCTTGCGTCGCAAAACCGAAGGTCAAAGGCAAAAATCCTTTGCAGTTTCGAGATGTCCTAAGTCACCTTATTAAGTTGTATGAATGTCAATGTCCTGTCCTTAGAAAACGGCATTAGCCCCCTTAAGGAAGTCATAATATCTCAGGACTCAGATCTACCAGCCAGGACCCTGTGTGGGCGAGGCTGGGGATGATTCCAATCGTGCCACAGAGTAGGAAAAGGAATAAGAGACCAAACGTTCCCTCGCCAGGGGGTAACATTCATCCCCGAACAAACAGAGGATTAAGGTCCCTGAGGGAGATCACTCTCACAGACAACTATAGGCTTTCGCCTTTAGAGTTGGGCTGGCTTGAACCTTGTACCACGGTGACAGAGGTTCCTCCTTCCACTCCCTCTGAAAGAGCAATACCTAAGGAATCTGACAGGAAGGAGCGATGAGGTTGCGCATGTCCCATTGGGTGGTCCTTCCCTGTTCAACAAGGAGGACGTCAAGCAGTTGCTGAGAGATGGAGGAAAGTGGGCCAGGACTTTCTCCTACTCAGTGGTACCTTCCCCCGCAGAGATATTCTGCTAAGGCTCAGGGGTCGAAGAAGAGTTCCTGAACAAAGCAGACAGTGCAGACTCAAGGCCCCAGACAGCTCTTTCGACCTAAGGGCTTGGGGAGGGACAAAGGAGGTGGGAGAAGTAAATGAGGACGATCCCGCTAGGGAAGGCGATCCCCCAACCAGTCCACCATTAGGGGGATGCCTGAAGAGCAGACGGCGGAGGTGGATGCTCCAAGGAGCTAAGCCTTGATCGATTCTTTACTAAAAGAGGGATACATCATCCAGTTCACAACTCTCACCCTCCTCTGACCCTCCATCTGGCAATGTCAATCCGCAAAGTAACAGGCCCTTTGGGCAGAAGTCCAGACATGCTAGAGAAGGACGTTCTCAAAGAGGTCCTGGAAGGGTCCCCAGTCTTTTACAGAAAGACGTCAGGAGGCTGAAGACCAGTCACCGATCTCTTGACTTTAAATGATTTCGTACATCAGACTCCATTCAAGATGGAGATGGCCCAGATGGTGAGACAGGCTGTCCAACCACAGGACTTCATGATGTCATTAGACTTTAAAGATACATACTTCCAGGTACCCATTCATCATGGAAAGATTACCAGTTTACAGTGCTGTTTTTTGGTCTGTCCACAACACCCCATGTGTTCATGCAAATCTTCACTCTAGTGTCCACCTGGGCACACAAGAATGGCATTTATCTGCTTCATTACCTAGACGATTGGTTGATTCTGGCAGACTCGAGGGAGTCCCTTCTCCGTCGAGACAGACTTCTCACATTTTACCAAGATTTGGGGATCATGGTAAATGATGAGAAGTCTCACTTGCAACCAGCTCTAGACATGGTATATATAGCAATGAGAACCAGGACCAACCTAAGCAAGGTCTTTCTGCCCGAGGAATGAATGAAAAGACAGAGAGATAGCCCAGATCTTCCTCTCACAAGACAAATTGCTAGTGAATCAGGGGCAGAGGCTGTTAGGACATCTAACTTATCTAGAGAAATTAGTTCCCAATGGTTGTATGCACATCAGATTTCTACTGTGGCAGCTGGAGACATTTTGGTCTGAACACGTGGATCCACAGAGTACTCTGGTGCCGGTAGGTCGAGCAGAAGAGAGACCTGAGATGGTGGGTGTCAGACACCTCTCTCCTCCTCCAGATTTGTTGCTCTTTACAGATGCATCAAAAGAAGGGTGGGGCTCATCTGTTGCACTTCATGGTATTCGGACGGTGGTCCGAATCTGAGTAGCAGTGCCACATAAAACTCCTGGAGATGAAGATAGCCTTTCAGGACACTGTAGTGATGATGAGCGACAACACTACGGTGATGTCACACATAAACAAGCCAGGAAGTACCTTTTCACAGCACCTAAGCCAGCTGGTTGTGGAAATCAGCAGATGGACGGAAAACAATTTGGTTGCCCTTTCAGCTTGATTCATTCCGGCAACAAGAACATGCTCGTGAACAATCTGAGCAGGAGGACTCGGATAGTAGGCTCTGAATTGTCCTTGAAATAATAGATAGTCAACGAAATTTTGATTTTGTGGGGTTCGCCAACAATCAACCTGTTTAAAACATCCCTAAACCGAAAGCTTCCGATGTACTGCTCTCCAGTACTGGGTCCCTTGGCATTCTGGCAAGACGTCTTCCAACATCCGTGGGACAAGATGGACGTCTACACATTCCCCCCTGTCTGCCTAGTAAGGGGACATCTCAAAATCTGTTGATGACCCTAATAGCTCTGCTGTGTCATCATGCAGGAAGATTTCTTGGACCTTTTGTATCTGCTCACAAAGACACCAAGGGAGCTCCCCACACATCTCAATCTGCTCAGACAACCACGCGAGGAAAGATTCCATCAAGCGGTCCTATCGCTTCCTCTTCACGCCTGAATGTTATCCAGCAACTGCTCGCAAAGAAGGGCTTTTCGAGACCAGTTGCAAAGAGAATGGCAGGATACCTCTGGGAATCGTCTGCCTCAGTATATCAGGCAAACTGATGGTTGATGTGAACGAAGTATTGCTCCTCTCAGTGCCACTATACCAATAAAAGCGGAGTTCTTATTGTACCTTTGGGAGGAAAAATTTTGTTTAGTGTCAGCAGTAAAAGGCTATCGCTCGGCCTTGAGCTTCGTCTTCAAACAGAATAAAGTTAATAATTCCTCCTCGACGGAGTTAACTCTCCTCATACGAAATTTTGAGTGCACATGCCCTCAGTCAGAAGTCAGACTACCTCCTTGGAATGTAGTCAAGTTCCTACATTTATCGGAAGGAGCCCCATACGAACCTCTTCATCACGCATCAGATCGAGGCTTGACCCTGAAAACAGTTCCTTTTAGCCCTGGCCTCTGCTAAGAGAATCATCAAGCTACATGTTCTGCCCTATGACATCGCCCATTCACATAGATGGGGGAAAGTGACACTTAGATTCGTCCCTGAGTACGGAACCTTCCAGATTGAGAGTCTCCGTTTCGTAACATGATTCCGAATAGCTATTACTCTGTCCTGTGAGGGTGCTGAAGAAATACTTGAAAAGAACCGAAAGAGCCTGCCCACAGATCAGCAGGCTCTTTGTAAGCATAGAGAGAACCAAGAAGATCATGTAGAATTTGATATCTTCCGGAATCAGGCAGGTAATTGAGAGAACCATTCAATCACACCACTCTCTTATCAGCACATCCTTGCCGTTTGAGAAGAATTTCTCTGTGATGCAGGTGTTACGATGGGGCATGTGGAAATGGGAAAACAATTTCACCACCCACCACCTGCAGAACATAACGCACAGGAACCTAGACACATTAACCTTAGGTCCTGTAGTGGCTGCACAAAACATGGTCAATTAACACCTCAGCTCCCTTGAGGACAAGTAGCAGTTTGTTTAGGGCAGATGTTACCCGTGAGTAAATCTAGAATGAATGTGTTAATGACTGGCCATTTCCTTTTGGCTCAGCTTCCAAGGAACTCTGCAATCATACCTCCTCTAACTGCAGGTGGGTACCATGCCCTTTGTGCAACTTGATACAGTATATGTATTTGTTTGTTATGTCCCTGTACTCCAAGCGAGGTTGAGTTGGGCAATGTCTAGGTTAAGCGAGGAGCTTGGCTCCCATTTTACTCTTAACTGGTCAAGTCACATTGCTAAATTCTTTTTTATTACCGATTGCCCAGGCCATCATCCTATAAGGATCCTGAGGTGCCAGGGTATATTCTAAACAGCTCGTGCGTTGCACAGTGTCCAGCTACAGGTAGTCGTCGATTTACGACCTACTGTATACCACTTACGACTGTTTAACTTTATGACCACTTTGTTCACTGTGATGACATCTCAAGTCTGTTGTAAATAGTAAGGACAACTATTCCTTGAGAAATAATCTATTTTCTTGTATAAAAAGGAATTAATTTATCTTGGAAAGTTGGTACTTTACTTTACTTTACTTTGATGGCTGCTTTTCCGGTCCCATACAGCAGGGGAACCCCACTCTCTACAGAACCTCCACTGTCGTTTTACCTTGTTCGTTCAGAGTATTTAACGTTTCATATTGCGTATTGTTCGTATACTGTTAAATCCTCACTGTCAAAGGACTCATGAAATATGAAAGTCTTCAGTTTCCTCTTGAAAGCCTTAATGTCTTCAATCATTCGAATGTTTCGTGGGAGCTTATTATATAGTCTCGGAGCCGCATATTTAAAGGCTCTAAAGCCCAAAGTATTTTCTTTTATTTTTAGAATACAGGAGAGAGAGAGAGAGAGAGAGAGAGAGAGAGAGAGAGAGAGAGAGAGAGAGAGAGAGAGAGAGAGAGAGAGAGAGATTGATTGATTGATTGATTTTGGATGTCTCAAATACTTTTTAGTCCATCCGCAGTGACTCCATATGCTCTTTGGTAGAGCGATTTAGTTTAAGCATTTTGAGAATTCTTATTATCTTGTCTAACTTATTTTTTAACTTGTTTACCGTGTTACTGTTTACTACATCCGCTGGGAGTCGTCTGTTCCAAGTATTTGCTATTTTGTATGCAAGGAAATTGCCACATTGAGTGGTGTTGTATCTTTTTAATTCCAGTTTGTATCTGTTACCTCTGGACTGATTTGTGCTGAGTGTGAATAGATTTTTGTAATCTGCATTTGTTATTCCTTTAAGAATTTTGAATACCTCTATTAACTGTCCCCTTAGTCGTTGAGTTTGTAAATCAAATCAGATAAGTTCAAATGTTTCATCCTCTGTCTATATCCAAATTGCCTTAGTGTTGGAACTAGTTTGGTGACCCTAGCTTGTACTGCTTCCAGTCTATCTGTCTATCTGAGAGAGAGAGAGAGAGAGAGAGAGAGAGAGAGAGAGAGAGAGAGAGAGAGAGAGAGAGAGACAGACAGACAGAGACAGAGAGCTTTCATATGTTAACTAATGATAATGGCTATATAAATGAACTATATGAAAACTATGATATCCTACAACTATTGGTGCTGATGTAAAATTCATTTTTCAATATTTAACTTAGCCAGTGATTATAATAGCTGCAACTCTGTTGCTCGACAGAAAAACTCTACGGAAAAATTCGCCAGCGATCGCTACACAGGTAGGGGGTGTACTCAACAGCGCCATCTGTCGTTCAGATACCCAGTACTCATTGTAAACAAAGAACTCAATTTTCTCTCTGTCGAGCTATCGACAAGACGCTCTTATTCGCTGTTGCTAAACTGGAGTTTTTTCACAACTAATTGGTGAAGTACTTTATTCTAGTTTTGAGCTTTCGCTATGCAGGTGTTTTATATTCATCTTAAATCTTGAACTCGTTTTGGATAGATTTAATTATGGTGACAAAGAGAGTATGGACTTTCTTTCACTTTTAAATGGCCGACCCTTCCCTTAGACGGAAGTGTGTTTAGGCTTTTAGTAATTCTTATCACGTTATAGATTTTCCTCTATATATTTTATATCTCTCCGCCTTTATTAGGCCTCTTCGATTAACTTTCCTTTTATTATAAACATATAAAAATAAATTTTAATGTTTTGTTTATATAGACCTTTCCTGAGAGTAGGCGGTCCTAACTTGGAAACCGAAGTTAATCAACGTTGAGCCCTTTATATCGTAATTAGCTTTTAAAGAGCTAAGGATTTAAAACTTTTTAAATGTAATATTTTATGAAAGAATTTCTTTGATAGTCTTCGTACTGTTTTCAAAGATGAACTAACGTTTAGTTTTTTTTATGCTACGCAGTTGTTGACGTTCAGGACGTTCAACATGCGCTCTATCGTTACGATAGAGAGAGAGTGTATCACGGTTTCACTTTGCAGTAAGAGTAAATCGATTCTGACGTTTTGTTCATTCTTTCTTAGCTTAAATGTTTTAAATTCTAATTTAAAGGAACTTTTTATTGAAAAACCTTTCAGTTTTTTCCTTTAGTCAAATAACATGTTTTTTTTGACGAAATATAATTGGGCTCCTCTCTTAGGTGCGAAATCAAGAGAGAAAGAGAGAGAGATAGAGACGTAGGGAGAGAGAGGAGAGGAAACGTTCCGTTCAAGCGGGTAACGTTGTTCTCGTGTTACTCGCGTCCCTAGTCGCTGTACGGGGAGGAAGGATAAAACGTTTTTAGGTTTTTATTCTCGTCCCCAGGCTATGTGCGGTGAGAGATTGAAAACGTAGTTATATGAACTAGTGTTTAGTCTCTTTCCCAGCCACTGATTTTTTTATCTTAAAATATGTTTTCTGTTTTTTGCTGGTATTAATGAGCTTGCATTATACGACTGATTTCGCAAGTACTACCTTTTAACGAAGGGTAGAATTGCGTGTTTCAGGTAGAAATAAGTGCAAAACAGAAAATCGAAGTGATAAAGTGATATGCGCAAAGTGTTACAGTGTTGCGTCCGAGGCGCAAAGTGTTACAGTGTTGCGTCCGAGGGTTCGTCTGTTCGTGCCTGTCGTTCACCTAGTCCGGGACCTCTTACATGCTCCCAAGCCCAGGGGAGAAGTAATGTCAAACGACTTATGGGTTCGAGAGGCCTTGACCAACGAACAGACGTTTTTTCCCTCTATGGTATCGGGTGTATCTTACCAAGATCTCCCTACCATAAGACGAGAGAGACGTTGTTTCTCCTCGTCATCCGAAGGCTTTTCGCATAAGAAACCTGTCACAAGGTTTCGAAGCCCTTAAGCGAAAGTCAGTCCTTTCAGGACAGGTCCAGCGTCCTGGTTACAACCATTAGGACAGCTCTGACCCTTTGCAGTCATCGGATAACTGCTCGCCGCCTAACAAAAGCGTAACACAGACTCCGAGAGTCTTTTTTTGTAGGCAAAGTGTTGCGGTCACAGACGTTACCCTCGTCTCTTACCGCAACCATTTCCGTTGATCCTTAATGGGTTGTATGGCAAGACATGCAGTATATGCTTGCCTCCCTTATGGAAGACTATTCTACCGATTAGTCCGTTGAGTCTAGCCGTTTATCTCATCGATATCCTGGCTTTCAGCCAACCTAACGTTCCTTTGTACTTACTGTTGACGTTGGCGTAGCTTAGTCACGTCAGTCAGGTTGTTTAGAACCACACTCGATGCGGTCTCGTGTGGTTTTTCAGCCGCATTTGGACGTTAGGCCACTTGCTGATACTCCTGTTGACGTTCAAGACGTTCACTAACAATCGGAGTTGACTTGTTTTGACGCTGTGCGTCAACCTCCGCATTCTAGAGTCGTTTTGACTGCTCAGTCTAGGCAGTCAAAGCAGTCTCGAGTGGACGCTGTGCGCACCTGTTGTGGTTGACAGTTCAGTTGTTGACAGTTCACAGACTGTCAAGCAGTTACATGACGTTGCGTTCTGGTCCGCTACTAATGCACCAGTGAGTGTGGACTCTGCTTGTAAAGCATTGCCACCACGGTAGGTCTCTCCCTTGCTTGAGACTCAGCTTTTATCGGACAAGGTTCCTGTAGATGAGGAAGTTGCTGTTCTCCCTCCTACTGATATTCCCTTGAGGACTCTGTCAGATGGAGAGGAGCCTAAAGCTGCTTAGCCTCCTATGGACTTTAATTAAATCATGATGATTTTTTTTAAGGATCTTCGTCCGGATCTTTTTGTAACTGCTGCTCCTCGTTCGCCTAAACGTCAGAGCTTACACTAGGCCTAGCTACTTCGAAGCCGTTGTTTTTAAGCTAGTGCTCTCTCGCTCTCCTAGAGAGCGTTACGTTGGCTAGGCGACTGGTTTTTCACCAGGAGGAGTTTGGGGGATACAGCCTTTGCTTTCCCTTCTTTTAAACTGGTTTATAGAGCGAGAGTCTGATATGACACGAGAGAAGTTCTCGGCTTGGGAGTTCATGCCTCTGCCCAGATAGACTTCTCAATTCTGGTAGACTCTCCCTGGCGCCTAGCCAGGAGACGCTCCAAGTTGTTTACAGGTCAACTTCACAGCTGTTTTCGAGCCTTTGAAGTTTTGCTGTACAATTATGTCACGCATAACAAGGCTTTCAGGGATGGTAAACGGTTCCGCCTCAGTCGCTAACCCCGTCTGTTGCCACACCTGCTCCCGTAGACCCTAAATAGGCTTTGCTGCAAGACATGCAGTCCAAGCTTGCGTCCTTGATAGAGGACTTAAATGCGGAGAAGGTTGCTACCGAACCTTCTGGCCAACAACCTTCCAACTGGTCGGTTGTGCGCCCTGTTGACGCTGAGGTAACCTACTCGCGTCTGCCAGTGGAGGTGGTTCCTCCACCGATGCGACCCAGTGTGGGTTGCCAGCCGCACGTTGACGTTAAGCGACGCTCGGAGGTGGTTGTTGACGTTCAGGACGTTCAACAACCAGCAGAGGTGACTTGTTTTGACGCAGTGCGTCAACCTCAGCAACCCGGTAGGGTGTTGACTGCACCACCCAGACGGTCTAGACAGTCTCGGGTTGACGCTGTGCTTCCTCGCGCACCCATGGTTGTTGACAGTTCACAGACTGTGCAGCAGTTCCATGATATTGCGTCCGGCTCCGTCACGCATCCACCAGTGCGACCGGACTCAGCGAGCCAGACGTTGCCCACTCCGTTGCCGTTTCCTCATCAGTTTTCGGATGAGGAACCCTCTGATGAGGACGTTGCTGAACAACAAGACGATCAGCCCCCAGAATAGATCAAGCCCTGCTATCCATCCAGAAGATGCTGAAGAAGGAACGCTGCTCAGTCAGGCTGTGGATGAGTCTGGTAGGGACGCTGTCATCCGTGGAACAATTTGTGTCACTAGGAAGACTACACCTCCGTCCTCTTCAATATCATCTAGCTTTTCACTGGAAAAAGGACAAGACGCTAGAAGCGGTCTCGATCCCGGTTTCCGAAAAGATAAAGTCTTGTCTGACTTGGTGAAAGGACAATATCAACCTAAGAGAGGGTCTTCCCCTAGCTGTTCAGACTCCCAACCACGTTCTCTTCTCGGACGCATCGGACGTAGGCTGGGGTGCGACATTAGACGGTCGGGAATATGGAACTCGAGTCAAAGGACAATGCATATCAACTGCAAGGAGCTACTGGCAGTACGTCTGGCCTGGAAAAGCTTCAGGTCTCTCCTTCAAGGCAAAGTGGTGGAGGTGAACTCGGACAACACCACGGCTTTGGCGTACATCTCCAAGCAAGGAGGGACCTACTATCTGACGTTGTACGAGATCGCAAGGGACCTCCTCACCTGGTCAAAAGGTCTAAACATATCACTAGTAACGAGGTTCATCCAAGGCAACTTGAATGTCATGGCAGATTGTCTCAGTCGGAAGGGACAAATCATTCCAACAGAATGGACCCTCCACAAGGATGTATGCAAGAGACTTTGGCCACCTGGGGCCAGCCAACCATAGATCTCTTCGCAACCTCGATGACCAAGAGGCTCCCAATATTTTGCTCACCAATCCCGGACCCAGCAGTTCATATAGATACCTTTCTCCTAGATTGGTCACATCTAGATCTATATGCATTCCCTCCGTTCAAGATTGTCAACAAGGTACTGCAGAAGTTCGCCTCTCACGAAGGGACAAGGTTGACGCTAGTTGCTCCCCTCTGGCCCGCGAGAGAATGGTTCACCGAGGTACTTCAATGGCTAGTAGACGTTCCCAGAACACTTCCCCTAAGGGTGGACCTTCTACGTCAGCCACACGTAAAGAAGGTACACCAAGGCCTCCACGCTCTTCGTCTGACTGCCTTCAGACTATCGAAAGACTATCGAGAGCTACAGGCTTTTCGAAGGAGGCAGCCAGAGCGATTGCTAGAGCAAGGAGAACATCCACCCTTAGAGTCTACCAATCGAAGTGGGAAATCTTCCGAAACTGGTGCAAGTCAGTATCCGTATCCTCGACCAGTACCTCTGTAACTCATATAGCTGACTTCCTCTTATATCTGAGGAAAGAACGATCTCTTTCAGCTCCCACTATCAAGGGTTACAGAAGCATGTTGGCATCAGTCTTCCGTCACAGAGGCTTAGATCTTTCCAACAATAAAGATCTACAGGACCTCCTTAAGTCTTTTGAGACCACGAAGGAGCGTCGTTTGGTTACACCTGGTTGGAATTTAGACGTGGTACTAAGATTCCTTATGTCAGACAGGTTCGAACCGCTACAATCAGCCTCCCTGAAAGATCTCACCTTAAAGACTCTTTTCCTGGTATGCTTAGCCACAGCTAAAAGAGTCAGTGAGATTCATGCCTTCAGCAAGAACATCGGATTCTCATCTGAAACGGCTACATGTTCTCTACAACTTGGTTTTCTAGCCATAAACGAGCTGCCTTCTCGACCTTGGCCAAAATCGTTCGATATTCCAAGCTTATCGTATATGGTTGGAAATGAACTAGAAAGAGTCTTATGCCCTGTAAGAGCTCTTAAGTTCTATTTAAAACGAACTAAACCTTTACGAGGCCCGTCTGAAGCTTTATGGTGTTCAGTTAAGAAACCATCTTTGCCTATGTCAAAGAATGCTTTATCCTATTTTATCAGACTGTTAATACGAGAAGCTCATTCCCATCTGAATGAGGAAGACCAAGCTTTGCTGAAGGTAAGGACACACGAAGTTAGAGCTGTCGCAACTTCCGTAGCCTTTAAACGAAATAGATCTCTGCGAAGTATGATAGACGCAACCTATTGGAGAAGCAAGTCAGTGTTCGCGTCTTTTTATCTTAAGAATGTCCAGTCTCTTTACGAGAACTGCTACACTCTGGGACCATTCGTAGCAGCGAGTGCAGTAGTGGGTGAGGGCTCAACCACTACAATTCCCTAATTCCATAACCTTTTTAATCTTTCTCTTGAAATGTTTTTATTGTTGTTTTTGGGTTGTCCGGAAGGCTAAGAAGCCTTTCGCATCCTGGTTGATTTTGCGGGTGGTCAAAGTCATTTCTTGAGAAGCGCCTAGATTAGAGGTTTTGATGAGGTCCTGTTGTATGGGTTGCAACCCTTGATACTTCAGATCCTAGGGGTCGCTCAGCATCCTAAGAGGATCGCGAGGCTCCGTAAGGAAGACGTACTTAAAAAGGCAGAGTAATTGTTCAAGTCGACTTCCTTACCAGGTACCTATTTATTTTGTTTTTGTTATTTTGATAACTTCTAAAATGAAATAAAAATTCTTAGCTCATATGATGTAAACATATTTTGCTGGTCTCTACCCACCCCCCTGGGTGTGAATCAGCTATTATAATCACCGGCTAAGTTAAATATTGAAAAATGTTATTTTGATACAGTAATAAAATAAATTTTTGAATATACTTACCCGGTGATTATAAATTAAAGGACCCTCCCTTCCTCCCCAATAGAGACGCAGTGGACCGAGGAGAAAATTGAGTTCTTTGTTTACAATGAGTACTGGGTATCTGAACGACAGATGGCGCTGTTGAGTACACCCCCTACCTGTGTAGCGATCGCTGGCGAATTTTTCCGTAGAGTTTTTCTGTCGAGCAACAGAGTTGCAGCTATTATAATCACCGGGTAAGTATATTCAAAAATTTATTTTATTATCAAAATAACATTTTAAAGATATATATATATACATATACCAAGGGACTTCCCCCAATTTTGGGGGGTAGCCAACATCAAACAAATGAAACAAAAAGGGGACCTCTCATCTCTACGTTCCTCCCAGCCTGACAAGGGGCTCAACCGAGTACGACTGGTACTGTTAGGGTGCCACAGCCCACCCACCCACCGTTATCCACCACAGATGAAGCTTCATAACGCTGAATCCCCTACTGATGCTACCCCCGCGGTCATCCAAGGCACCAGAGGAAGCAGCAGGGCCTACCAGAACTGCGTCACAATCGCTCGCCATTCCTTTCTATTTCTAGCACGCTCTCTTGCCTCTCTCAAATCTATCCTCCTATCACCCAGAGCTTCCTTCACTCCATCCATCCACCCAAACCTTGGCCTTCCTCAGTACTTCTCCCATCAACTCTTGCATTCATCACCTTCTTTAGCAGACAGCCATTTTCCATTCTCTCAACATGGCCAAACCACCTCATCACATTCATATCCACTCTAGCTGCTAACTCATTTCTTACACCTGTTCTCACCCTCACTACTTCGTTCCTAACCCTATCTACTCGAGATACACCAGCCATTCTCCTTAGACACTTCATCTCAAACACATTCAATTTCTGTCTCTCCGTCGCTTTCATTCCCCACAACTCGGATCCATACATCACAGTTGGTACAATCACTTTCTCATACAGAACTCTCTTTACATTCATGCCCAACCCTATATTTTTTACTACTCCCTTAACTGCCCCCAATACTTTGCATCCTTCATTCACTCTCTGACGTACATCTGTTTCCACTCCACCATTTGCTGCAACAACAGACCCCAAGTACTTAAACTGATCCACCTCCTCAAGTAACTCTCCATTCAACATGACATTCAACCTCGCACCACCTTCCCTTCTCATACATCTATGGAAACTACAAAGAGAATAGTTTAAGCCTACCAGTGTGTATACTGGGCACATATGTGAATACAGTACAATAATCATTTCTGGGTCGACCTGTGATGGCCGGTGAAAAGAGTCCTTCTTTACACTTTTCTGATATAAATCTTCCAAATATACCAGAGAAAGATAAAAGCATGGAATGCAGAGGTTACTACCCTCGCGCGAGCACCTCGTGGGTGTGGTGTATACATCAGGGGCGTGGGAAAACCACTATTCACAGGCTGTCTTCCATTTAGATAATTCCTTCATCAAAGGGAAGGGCCGTAACAAAGGCCCCAGAAACCACACTTGGACCACGCCACCGTCACCCAACACGAGCGCCCTCTAGGACATCCTTCTGTTTTGGACTTGCCCGCCATTTTGATTGGAAGAAAAAAGACGCTTTATGTATATCTACATTCCATGATAATATTATATTTGATCAGTCAAGATTTGGTTTACCACAGTAGAGAATATTACAAATTAAAAAGTTATTTTTCATAAAATGGTTGTTTTTTAACAGGATTATTTTCTTAATGAGCTTGGCTCCAGTGCATGCAATGAATTTTAGCCTGCTGTTCATTTTTATCTTATATATTTTTAAATAATGAAAGTATTCCCATTGGTCTTTGATGATGGTAAATCCTGTTTGTAGTGTGGTATTACATCACTTTGAGGTAAATATGATATTTTTTTAAAGAAAAGTAAACGATTAATCTAGTTCCATGATGAACAATGTGTCATTCCTACTCCTCATTTTTGGCCGTTTCTTTCAACAGAATTGGGAAAAAAACATTGTTGGGTTTTATGAAGTTGTCGGACAACCAAATATGCTGTGTGTGTGGATCTGTGGAGAAGCTGCCAGACAGATGGAGAAAACTTCGGAAGAAATGGTTTCCAAACGCTGCATGGCTGTGTTGCGCAAGTATTTGGGTTTGCACTTTGATGTTCCTGATGCCATCTGGTGCAAAAGGTAAGGAAACGAGCAAAAGTAGTATGCCTCCATTTTATTGTGATTTTTTAAGAAATATTTTTAATGTCCAGTCATATATATGGATGATTTTATCATCAGTTATGGGACAACCCCTGTTTTTCAATATTTAACTTAGCCGGTGATTATAATAGCTGCAACTCTGTTGCTCGACAGAAAAACTCTACGGAAAAATTCGCCAGCGATCGCTACACAGGTAGGGGGTGTACACAACAGCGCCATCTGTCGTTCAGATACCCAGTACTCATTGTAAACAAAGAACTCAATTTTCTCTCTGTCGAGCTATCGACAAGACGCTCTTATTCGCTGTTGCTAAACTGGAGTTTTTTCACAACTAATTGGTGAAGTACTTTATTCTAGTTTTGAGCTTTCGCTATGCAGGTGTTTTATATTCATCTTAAATCTTGAACTCGTTTTGGATAGATTTAATTATGGTGACAAAGAGAGTATGGACTTTCTTTCACTTTTAAATGGCCGACCCTTCCCTTAGACGGAAGTGTGTTTAGGCTTTTAGTAATTCTTATCACGTTATAGATTTTCCTCTATATATTTTATATCTCTCCGCCTTTATTAGGCCTCTTCGATTAACTTTCCTTTTATTATAAACATATAAAAATAAATTTTAATGTTTTATTTATATAGACCTTTCCTGAGAGTAGGCGGTCCTAACTTGGAAACCGAAGTTAATCAACGTTGAGCCCTTTATATTGTAATTAGCTTTTAAAGAGCTAAGGATTTAAAACTTTTTAAATGTAATATTTTATGAAAGAATTTCTTTGATAGTCTTCGTACTGTTTTCAAAGATGAACTAACGTTTAGTTTTTTTTATGCTACGCAGTTGTTGACGTTCAGGACGTTCAACATGCGCTCTATCGTTACGATAGAGAGAGAGTGTATCACGGTTTCACTTTGCAGTAAGAGTAAATCGATTCTGACGTTTTGTTCATTCTTTCTTAGCTTAAATGTTTTAAATTCTAATTTAAAGGAACTTTTTATTGAAAAACCTTTCAGTTTTTTCCTTTAGTCAAATAACATGTTTTTTTTTGACGAAATATAATTGGGCTCTTCTCTTAGGTGCGAAATCAAGAGAGAAAGAGAGAGAGAGATAGAGACGGAGGGAGAGAGAGGAGAGGAAACGTTCCGTTCAAGCGGGTAACGTTGTTCTCGTGTTACTCGCGTCCCTAGTCGCTGTACGGGGAGGAAGAATAAAACGTTTTTAGGTTTTTATTCTCGTCCCCAGGCTATGTGCGGTGAGAGATTGAAAACGTAGTTATATGAACTAGTGTTTAGTCTCTTTCCCAGCCACTGATTTTTTTATCTTAAAATATGTTTTCTGTTTTTTGCTGGTATTAATGAGCTTGCATTATACGACTGATTTCGCAATTACTACCTTTTAACGAAGGGTAGAATTGCGTGTTTCAGGTAGAAATAAGTGCAAAACAGAAAATCGAAGTGATAAAGTGATATGCGCAAAGTGTTACAGTGTTGCGTCCGAGGCGCAAAGTGTTACAGTGTTGCGTCCGAGGCGCAAAGTGTTACAGTGTTGCGTCCGAGGGTTCGTCTGTTCGTGCCTGTCGTTCACCTAGTCCGGGACCTCTTACATGCTCCCAAGCCCAGGGGAGAAGTAATGTCAAACGACTTATGGGTTCGAGAGGCCTTGACCAACGAACAGACGTTTTTTCCCTCTATGGTATCGGGTGTATCTTACCAAGATCTCCCCTACCATAAGACGAGAGAGACGTTGTTTCTCCTCGTCATCCGAAGGCTTTTCGCATAAGAAACCTGTCACAAGGTTTCGAAGCCCTTAAGCGAAAGTCAGTCCTTTCAGGACAGGTCCAGCGTCCTGGTTACAACCATTAGGACAGCTCTGACCCTTTGCAGTCATCGGATAACTGCTCGCCGCCTAACAAAAGCGTAACACAGACTCCGAGAGTCTTTTTTTTGTAGGCAAAGTGTTGCGGTCACAGACGTTACCCTCGTCTCTTACCACAACCATTTCCGTTGATCCTTAATGGGTTGTATGGCAAGACATGCAGTATATGCTTGCCTCCCTTATGGAAGACTATTCTACCGATTAGTCCGTTGAGTCTAGCCGTTTATCTCATCGATATCCTGGCTTTCAGCCAACCTAACGTTCCTTTGTGCTTACTGTTGACGTTGGCGTAGCTTAGTCACGTCAGTCAGGTTGTTTAGAACCACACTCGATGCGGTCTCGTGTGGTTTTTCAGCCGCATTTGGACGTTAGGCCACTTGCTGATACTCCTGTTGACGTTCAAGACGTTCACTAACAATCGGAGTTGACTTGTTTTGACGCTGTGCGTCAACCTCCGCATTCTAGAGTCGTTTTGACTGCTCAGTCTAGGCAGTCAAAGCAGTCTCGAGTGGACGCTGTGCGTCCTCACGCACCTGTTGTGGTTGACAGTTCAGTTGTTGACAGTTCACAGACTGTCAAGCAGTTACATGACGTTGCGTTCTGGTCCGCTACTAATGCACCAGTGAGTGTGGACTCTGCTTGTAAAGCATTGCCACCACGGTAGGTCTCTCCCTTGCTTGAGACTCAGCTTTTATCGGACAAGGTTCCTGTAGATGAGGAAGTTGCTGTTCTCCCTCCTACTGATATTCCCTTGAGGACTCTGTCAGATGGAGAGGAGCCTAAAGCTGCTTAGCCTCCTATGGACTTTAATTAAATCATGATGATTTTTTTTAAGGATCTTCGTCCGGATCTTTTTGTAACTGCTGCTCCTCGTTCGCCTAAACGTCAGAGCTTACACTAGGCCTAGCTACTTCGAAGCCGTTGTTTTTAAGCTAGTGCTCTCTCGCTCTCCTAGAGAGCGTTACGTTGGCTAGGCGACTGGTTTTTCACCAGGAGGAGTTTGGGGGATACAGCCTTTGCTTTCCCTTCTTTTAAACTGGTTTATAGAGCGAGAGTCTGATGTGACACGAGAGAAGTTCTCGGCTTGGGAGTTCATGCCTCTGCCCAGATAGACTTCTCAATTCTGGTAGACTCTCCCTGGCGCCTAGCCAGGAGACGCTCCAAGTTGTTTACAGGTCAACTTCACAGCTGTTTTCGAGCCTTTGAAGTTTTGCTGTACAATTATGTCACGCATAACAAGGCTTTCAGGGATGGTAAACGGTTCCGCCTCAGTCGCTAACCCCGTCTGTTGCCACACCTGCTCCCGTAGACCCTAAATGGGCTTTGCTGCAAGACATGCAGTCCAAGCTTGCGTCCTTGATAGAGGACTTAAATGCGGAGAAGGTTGCTACCGAACCTTCTGGCCAACAACCTTCCAACCGGTCGGTTGTGCGCCCTGTTGACGCTGAGGTAACCTACTCGCGTCTGCCAGTGGAGGTGGTTCCTCCACCGATGCGACCCAGTGTGGGTTGCCAGCCGCACGTTGACGTTAAGCGACGCTCGGAGGTGATTGTTGACGTTCAGGACGTTCAACAACCAGCAGAGGTGACTTGTTTTGACGCAGTGCGTCAACCTCAGCAACCCGGTAGGGTGTTGACTGCACCACCCAGACGGTCTAGACAGTCTCGGGTTGACGCTGTGCTTCCTCGCGCACCCATGGTTGTTGACAGTTCACAGACTGTGCAGCAGTTCCATGATATTGCGTCCGGCTCCGTCACGCATCCACCAGTGCGACCGGACTCAGCGAGCCAGACGTTGCCCACTCCGTTGCCGTTTCCTCATCAGTTTTCGGATGAGGAACCCTCTGATGAGGACGTTGCTGAACAACAAGACGATCAGCCCCCAGAATAGATCAAGCCCTGCTATCCATCCAGAAGATGCTGAAGAAGGAACGCTGCTCAGTCAGGCTGTGGATGAGTCTGGTAGGGACGCTGTCATCCGTGGAACAATTTGTGTCACTAGGAAGACTACACCTCCGTCCTCTTCAATATCATCTAGCTTTTCACTGGAAAAAGGACAAGACGCTAGAAGCGGTCTCGATCCCGGTTTCCGAAAAGATAAAGTCTTGTCTGACTTGGTGAAAGGACAATATCAACCTAAGAGAGGGTCTTCCCCTAGCTGTTCAGACTCCCAACCACGTTCTCTTCTCGGACGCATCGGACGTAGGCTGGGGTGCGACATTAGACGGTCGGGAATGCTCGGGAATATGGAACTCGAGTCAAAGGACAATGCATATCAACTGCAAGGAGCTACTGGCAGTACGTCTGGCCTGGAAAAGCTTCAGGTCTCTCCTTCAAGGCAAAGTGGTGGAGGTGAACTCGGACAACACCACGGCTTTGGCGTACATCTCCAAGCAAGGAGGGACCTACTATCTGACGTTGTACGAGATCGCAAGGGACCTCCTCACCTGGTCAAAAGGTCTAAACATATCACTAGTAACGAGGTTCATCCAAGGCAACTTGAATGTCATGGCAGATTGTCTCAGTCGGAAGGGACAAATAATTCCAACAGAATGGACCCTCCACAAGGATGTATGCAAGAGACTTTGGGCCACCTGGGGCCAGCCAACCATAGATCTCTTCGCAACCTCGATGACCAAGAGGCTCCCAATATTTTGCTCACCAATCCCGGACCCAGCAGTTCATATAGATACCTTTCTCCTAGATTGGTCACATCTAGATCTATATGCATTCCCTCCGTTCAAGATTGTCAACAAGGTACTGCAGAAGTTCGCCTCTCACGAAGGGACAAGGTTGACGCTAGTTGCTCCCCTCTGGCCCGCGAGAGAATGGTTCACCGAGGTACTTCGATGGCTAGTAGACGTTCCCAGAACACTTCCCCTAAGGGTGGACCTTCTACGTCAGCCACACGTAAAGAAGGTACACCAAGGCCTCCACGCTCTTCGTCTGACTGCCTTCAGACTATCGAAAGACTATCGAGAGCTACAGGCTTTTCGAAGGAGGCAGCCAGAGCGATTGCTTGAGCAAGGAGAACATCCACCCTTAGAGTCTACCAATCGAAGTGGGAAATCTTCCGAAACTGGTGCAAGTCAGTATCCGTATCCTCGACCAGTACCTCTGTAACTCATATAGCTGACTTCCTCTTATATCTGAGGAAAGAACGATCTCTTTCAGCTCCCACTATCAAGGGTTACAGAAGCATGTTGGCATCAGTCTTCCATCACAGAGGCTTAGATCTTTCCAACAATAAAGATCTACAGGACCTCCTTAAGTCTTTTGAGACCACGAAGGAGCGTCGTTTGGTTACACCTGGTTGGAATTTAGACGTGGTACTAAGATTCCTTATGTCAGACAGGTTCGAACCGCTACAATCAGCCTCCCTGAAAGATCTCACCTTAAAGACTCTTTTCCTGGTATGCTTAGCCACAGCTAAAAGAGTCAGTGAGATTCATGCCTTCAGCAAGAACATCGGATTCTCATCTGAAACGGCTACATGTTCTCTACAACTTGGTTTTCTAGCCATAAACGAGCTGCCTTCTCGACCTTGGCCAAAATCGTTCGATATTCCAAGCTTATCGTATATGGTTGGAAATGAACTAGAAAGAGTCTTATGCCCTGTAAGAGCTCGTAAGTTCTATTTAAAACGAACTAAACCTTTACGAGGCCCGTCTGAAGCTTTATGGTGTTCAGTTAAGAAACCATCTTTGCCTATGTCAAAGAATGCTTTATCCTATTTTATCAGACTGTTAATACGAGAAGCTCATTCCCATCTGAATGAGGAAGACCAAGCTTTGCTGAAGGTAAGGACACACGAAGTTAGAGCTGTCGCAACTTCCGTGGCCTTTAAACGAAATAGATCTCTGCGAAGTATAATAGACGCAACCTATTGGAGAAGCAAGTCAGTGTTCGCGTCTTTTTATCTTAAGAATGTCCAGTCTCTTTACGAGAACTGCTACACTCTGGGACCATTCGTAGCAGCGAGTGCAGTAGTGGGTGAGGGCTCAACCACTACAATTCCCTAATTCCATAACCTTTTTAATCTTTCTCTTGAAATGTTTTTATTGTTGTTTTTGGGTTGTCCGGAAGGCTAAGAAGCCTTTCGCATCCTGGTTGATTTGGCGGGTGGTCAAAGTCATTTCTTGAGAAGCGCCTAGATTAGAGGTTTTGATGAGGTCCTGTTGTATGGGTTGCAACCCTTGATACTTCAGATCCTAGGGGTCGCTCAGCATCCTAAGAGGATCGCGAGGCTCCGTAAGGAAGACGTACTTAAAAAGGCAGAGTAATTGTTCAAGTCGACTTCCTACCA
This sequence comes from Palaemon carinicauda, assembly GCF_036898095.1. Classification (NCBI taxonomy): domain Eukaryota; kingdom Metazoa; phylum Arthropoda; class Malacostraca; order Decapoda; family Palaemonidae; genus Palaemon; species Palaemon carinicauda. The sequence continues at coordinate 78,694,759 of NC_090746.1, forward strand.
GGTACCTATTTATTTTGTTTTTGTTATTTTGATAACTTCTAAAATGAAATAAAAATTCTTAGCTCATATGATGTAAACATATTTTGCTGGTCTCTACCCACCCCCCTGGGTGTGAATCAGCTATTATAATCACCGGCTAAGTTAAATATTGAAAAATGTTATTTTGATAATAAAATAAATTTTTGAATATACTTACCCGGTGATTATAAATTAAAGGACCCTCCCTTCCTCCCCAATAGAGACGCAGTGGACCGAGGAGAAAATTGAGTTCTTTGTTTACAATGAGTACTGGGTATCTGAACGACAGATGGCGCTGTTGAGTACACCCCCTACCTGTGTAGCGATCGCTGGCGAATTTTTCCGTAGAGTTTTTCTGTCGAGCAACAGAGTTGCAGCTATTATAATCACCGGGTAAGTATATTCAAAAATTTATTTTATTATCAAAATAACATATTTCTATTTTATGTTTTTTTTACTCTGAATTATTCTCTTACTTTTGACCATGATAAATTGCCTTAATTTAATGTAAATGGTTCTTGCAGGTATACAGTACAGTAATCATAATGATAAACATTTAGCGCTTAGTTTCATACTCAGTGTTTACTTGAAATAGAAAAAATAATGTGTAATTTGCATTACTGTATCAATCTTATCCTTTAAAGATGTAAAGAAATTTATTGAGAGTCTGTATTAAAATTTGTATCATAATTTTTCAAGTTGTGATTTTAATGTATATTAAAGACATATATCTTATACGCAGTCACACCTTATCCCAAAGAGGCATCAAAGTAAATATAAAGCAGTAGTATTGAGATAAACTAAATGATTATGAAAATCAAAAACATTTGTTCCGTAACCGAAATACAAACCACGCTATTTACAAAGGGTATTACTTTTAGCGTAGCTGAAATGGCGAGCCATTAGAATTTAACGAGGGTGTATTACCCCCGCGCTAGTTAGCGGGGGGGTAGGGGAGTGGTAGCTAGCTACTCCTCCTCCCCCTCACACACAGGTGAATACCCACTTTCACTTTTGGCTCGGACTGTGACAGACGTCTCTGTCTTGGTCCTCGCTTGGCAGCCATTGTTTGTTTTGTCTTTACTTAATCGCTTACTTTTCATTTACTCACTATATATGTAAACATGTTTTCATGTTTGTATATATATTTGAGTATAGAAATGAGTAAGTTTCCTTTTCAGATTTGTGTGTGTAGTGTACGATATCTACGTGTAGGCCTCGGCAGTTAGGCCACCACGGCATAATTTTATGGGTGGCGATCGAGTTTGACTTATGTCTTTCTCTCTCTCTCTCTCTCTCTCTCTCTTGAGGTCGTTCACCCTTTTACTACGTGTTACTACGGCCTTGTAGCCTAGCTTCCTTTCCGTGTGGGGGGTTGCTACGCCGTACGTTTGTCTCAATTAGTTATGAATCTAATTGTAGTTGTTTTTTGTTTTTCAGCTTGTAGAACGATTCCTTTCGGGGTTTTCGTTCTTTCTTTAGTGTTCATTCATTTTTAAATTTCATAATTACATAGTTATAATTACATAATTATAATTGTTATAATTCTGTTTTGGTTACAGCTCTCCTTCCGCGAGTGTAAGTGGTTGTGAGGGCACGTGCCTGTTGTGTAATTCTTGTTCCTTTCCCTCGGGATTCCTCTTCGGAGCCTTCCCGGGGGAATGAATGTGTACTAATATTATTTGTTTTATTTTTTTACAGTTACCGATCTAGTTCGTTTCTGTAATATAGCAACGGTGTGAGCTGTCTGGTTGAGTCCTGGGGATTCGGCTGTTGCTGCCTCCCCCCTTGTATTTTCGTCAGGGGCGTGTCTCCTTCTACTGGTAGTACTCCCGTGACGACGGACAGCTCTCCAGTTCATTTTAGAACTCTCAGGAGGCTTGCATCCTTGGGCGGGTAACTTTCCTTCCGAGGGAAGTTTTTCCTGTCCAGGCTTGAGTTTTTCCCCTTTTGGGGGGTTCTTCTCTTGCCTTTTTTACGTGCGACTATGCTCTTGGTGCTGAGCGGTCGCACCTGCAGTTTCGCTCAAGGGGCTGGGCAACTGCAGGAGCTCCTCTTCGGAGGATTGCTCCTTTTAGGTCACTGGCTGACCAGTCTCTTCCACGAAGTGTTTCTCTTTTGTTCGCGAGAGAGTACACTCATAGAGACTCCTCTTCGGAGGTTTCTCCTGTTGCTGTTGCTGTTGGCCTCCCTCGCCGTAAGGCCCACCGTCCGCCTCGTCGTAAGGGCCTCTCATCTCCCTATAAGGGTGCTTGAGGCGCCTTTTTGGATCTCCGTTTGCAGCCTACAACTCCTTTTTCTCGATCTTCCGCCTTGGTGCAGATGGACAGCAGTCTGATCTCGTCTTTCGACGGGCAACGGTCTTCCCGACGGACAACGGTCTTCCCGACGGACAGCGGTCTTCCGACGGACATCAGTCTCCTGGCGGACAACGATCCCTTCGGGGCAAAGGGTTGCCCCCACGGGGGTTCTTCCCTTGCGTGTCAGGGTTTCCCTGCGCGCCCTTCTGCTGTGTTCTCTCCTGCTCCTGCTCAGTGTGAGCACATCAGCACTCTCCTGTTCGTCAGCGCTTTCAAGATGATCATCCCTGCGGTTCCTGTTGGTTCCTGTTACGCGCCCTGTGCGCCCACGTTCGCCCTTGCGATCTAGAACTTCGGTTCAGGTCGGGGTCAAGGACTCTTCTTCTTTGCGCAGGCTTCCACGCGTAGCCTTCTGCTCGTCAGCGCTCATCAGCTCATCAGCGATCATCAGCTCGCCAGCAATCATCAGCTCGCCAGCGATCATCAGCTCGCCAGCGATCATCAGCTCGTCAGCGATCATCAGCTCGCCAGCGATCTCCGGATCGCCCACGTGTGTTACAGCCGGCACGCCAACGTTCTCCAACACTTCTGAAGGAACATGGTTCGCCAGCTACTAGCTCACCTGCGCATGCTGATCGCCATCGCGCGACCCTCAACTGCGGATGCTGATCTCCATCGCGCGACCCTCAACTGCGGATGCTGATCTCCATCGCGCGACCCTCAACTGCGGATGCTGATCGCCATCGCGCGACCCTCAACTGCGGATGCTGATCTCCATCGCGCGACCCTCAACTGCGGATGCTGATCGCCATCGCGCGACCCTCAACTGCGGATGCTGATCGCCATCGCGCGACCCTCAACTGCGGATGCTGATCGCCATCGCGCGACCCTCAACTGCGGATGCTGATCGCCATCCCGCGACCCTCAACTGCGGATGCTGATCGCCATCGCGCGACCCTCAACTGCGGATACTGATCACCATCGCGCGACCCTCAACTGCGGATGCTGATCGCCATCGCGCAACCCTCAACTGCGGATGCTGATCGCCATCGCGCGACCGCACACCTGCGGATGCTGATCACCATCGCTCGACCCTGCGCATGCTGATCACCATCGCGCGACCCTCAACTGCGTATGCTGTTCGCCATCGCGTGATCGCCCACCTGCCGATGCTGTTCGCCATCGCGCGACCGCCGACCTGCGCATGCTGATCGCCATCGCGCGACCCTGGCATGCTGATCACCATCACGCGACCCTGCGCATACTGATCACCATCGCACGACCCGGCGCATGCTGATCACTGCTCGCGATCGCTCGCCAACGCACGATCGCTCACCTGCGCATACTGCTCGACCATCGCGTCGGCATAACACAACGCGCCATCGCCAACCTGCGCGTTAGCGCTCACCAGCTCACCACCGATCGCTTGTTGATCCATATCGCCAGCGGTCCTCCTTGCCCACGCGGCAGCGCGTTTCCTCGCCATCGCGCTAACGCTTGCGTTCGCCGCCTCGGACTCGCTCTCATCCACCTGCCCACCCTCACGACCGCTCGCCTGCGCGCCCGCGCGACCGCTCGCCCGTGCAACCGCGCGACCGCTCGCCGTGCAACTGCACGACCACTCGCCTGCGCGCCCACGTGCCTGCACGTCTACGCTCATGCTCTCCAATGTTCGCCCACGCGAACCAACGGTTTTTCCATCGCGCGGACGGATGGTGTTCCGTCGCGCGAACCTACAGTGTTTCTTCGCACAAATGTCGGCTTATTTCTTGCAGTATCCATTGCTCGTCTATGGGTTATCGCTCGCCGACCACCAGGAATTCCCGTCGCGCGAGCTCCAGGGCAATTGCGACCACGATTCCCAATGGGGTTTTCGCAGCATGACCAGCCTGGCGAGTTCTTCTGGAGCGTATTTCCAGAACACTGCCTCACCCCGTAAACACAGAGCATGGCACTTGCAAGAATAGGAGAAACTTAAGGGAGATCTGAGCAACACTCCTCTATTCCTGAACCTGGGTTAGCCCTTCCCCATCATTCCCTGGAAGGATTTTTGGCGGGGGGGCTTTCCGTTCGAGATTTCTCCATCGGACAAGGGGTGACTGCTTACCTCTTCCTCTGGGAGCTTACCAGGTACTTTCCCTCCTCGGTTACGGCCCGAGGTTTGGTTCAAGGAAACTACAGGAAGATCAAGGGTACTTTCCTCCTCTCGAGCTCAGGCACCTTGGCCTTTCGTCGTTAAGTATCTAACTTGCGGACAAGCTCGATGTTGTACCATCTGGACGCGCTGACTGAGGGCTTCCTTCGGGTGTCTCATCTGTGGAGGTCGACGACCTCAGACACCCTTCCATCCTTGAGAAGAGTTTGTTTGTGCCCAAGGACAGAGACTTAGACTGCTGCTGTGCGGAGTAAATCGACTTCCGGTTTCACTCCTCCAAGGCGCTTTCTTCCAGACTCTGCAGGGCTCCAGCGCCCTTTTCTTTCAACCACGTCGGCCTAAGTTATCGGCTACGACAACTAGGACAAGGTGTCCAATTGCAGTTTCCTCCTGTCAGGAACAGATGGCACGGGAGACTCCCCCGGGGGGGTATAGTCCTAAAAGGAGTTCACGAACTCTAGGATTGCAGGTTTTTCGCTGGGAGGATGCTGAAGGTTACTCATCCGAATGACAGCTTCCCGATGCCCATTCCCGCACAATCTCTGTGAGTAGCCAAGGATATCGCGCCTGCCGTCTCTGTCAGCGAATTCAGTGTCTCTGAACCTCTATGCCATAGCGTCAGCAGAGTTGCCCGGTTGGGCAGAATGATCCATACCTTAGGCGAAGGTCTTCCTTAGGATCATAGACGGCTTCACTCCCGGCCCCCTCAGTCGATCCTTTCTTGTAAGGAAGGATCTGAGAGGGGATGTCCATAGTCGACCTCTCAGCCCTGATCAAGTTTGTCGAACAAACTTCGGCCAGCGTAGACCAGCAGAATCGATCAGACTGGTAACGAGGCGACAGGACTCCTTAAACCCTGGATCGGAAGGACGGGTACTTTCAGTTTCCATTCCTTCCATCTTCCAGGGTGCTCGTCGAATTCAGCCTAGACTGCAAGTATTCCTGCTTATGATGCAGTGTGGCTATCCCACCGTGGCATAGCAGGTTTGTTTCCCCAGAGAACTCTCCCTGCCTTCCTCTTGGCCGCTCAGGTGCAGGCTTCCGCCTCCTCTGCTGTTTGGAGGGCTGGTCAACTCCGGTAGGCTCGGGTTTCGACCTTCTTCAGCGCCGGGACAAGCTTCCGGATGCTTACCATGAGTGTGGGCTCATGGTATTTTGCTTGGAGCCTTCTCTTCCTCTGCCTCAACATCTGGAGTATCTGGCCATGATATTGAGTCAACCGCCTTACCACATTGGAAACCCCGCTTCTCGTCCGTCCAGCGAGGTTAAGCAACGTCGGTACTTGAATGGGTGACCACCTGGGGACGCCAGATTCTGTTACCACATCCCCCGAGCCTTCCTTTCGGTTGACTGTGGCAAGACTGAGGAGAGTCGCAGTACCTGTTCTCAGTCAAGCAGAGCTTTCAGCCCTACCTTGGAACGTTCCTAGTTCTTCTTTCCTCATTGACCCGTCTATAGTCCGAACGGTCGCCTCAGGATAAGTTCCATGTGGGGCGATCCAAGTTCCGGTGGCTTCAGGCAATGTTTAACCGGACTCCCTGGCCCTATGGGACCAGCGGAACTATTAGACCTGCAATGGGTGTTGACCTATGGAGCCTCTTGATGGTAGTGGATATTCTCGTCCTTTCCCCACATTCTTGATGCGGTTCTCGGACTCGTCAAAGGAAAGGGGGGGGGGGCATGTTCCGGTCCAGGCCTATGGTCAAGACCTGAAGGATACCTCTCCATCATTCAGGCAGGCTTAGGGGCCTTAGTCTGGCCCCTCTTCAGATCCTACAGCTCCTGCCGAGTCGCCCCGTTGCGCGTCGACTTCATTCTAACCAGCAGGGGACGCATTTTCATACCTTCACATCTTGCAGTAGAGATACCGAGATGATTGAGATTCTCTCAATACCACCATCGGCTCTCTCATTCCAGGCAGGGGAATGTTTCTCTCAGACTATCCGAGCAGAGCCTCATAGATAGAGTGTACCTGGGGGTCTTTGACCTTGGGTAACCAGCAAGTGCTGGTCTGGGGGACCTGATCGCGACAGCTTGGAACCTCAAGCTTCCGCTATTCTTCCCCCCAGTCTCAGACCCCGAGACTCTGGCAAGATGCATTCCGGTGATGGTGGGACAACTTCGACGCCTGCGTCTTCCCTCCTTTTTGTCTGTGGACAATGGGTCTCAACAAGACCAGGTTGTCTGTCAACCTTTCAATGGGAGAGCTCCACTGGGACTATGCGCAGAACGGTTTCTGGACCCTCTGCTTCCCCTGACGGAACTCCCGGGAGAGCTTCTCCCACGGCGCAGACTACTCAAGCAACCACACTGCGACATCTCTCCCGAACCGGGGCGTCGCTTCGGCTTCATGCCTGGAGACACTACGCTTCCTCCTCTAGAAGAGACAACCCGCTACAGTCGCGGTACGGAGGTCGCGTCATCTGCGATAGTCATCCACAGGGGTCTCCCAGGCAAAGTGAAGAGTCTAAGGTGGTTGGTGCCGTGGGAGATATACCTCTGCCCTTGAGGCCTCTTCTCCAGCAATAACGGTCTTATTGCCTTTCGGCGGGAGGAAACTCCTTTCCGCTCTCGGCAATGAAGCCTGTCGCTCAGCCTTTTCCTGACCTTCAGGCTTAAAGGAATAACTTTTTCCTGCCTGCTGGATCTATCCTCGCTCATGCGAAGCTACGATCGTCCCTGCCCTAGTCGGAGGAAGACCTCCAACTTGGAGCATGGCTCGGACTTTTAGTCCTTTAAGAGATCTTCTCAAGACCCTTTTACGACAGGCCTCGGATTGTATTCCGCCTTGGGTCTTCTGCTCACTCTGGCCACGGCCAGTGTGTAAGCAATCTTCTTGGTCTCTTACTACTCCCCCCTTTCTAAGGAAGAGGGGAAGGCAACATTCAGGCTCGCTCCTGAGTTGTTGGCTAGACTCAGAATCTGAGGGTCCCGGCCCTTCGGTCCGATTCATTCAAGATTTCGAGTCTCCATTCTGTGTCTGATGTCCCAAGACCTTCTCTTTCTTGCCAGTAAAGGAATCGAGAGGTTAGCGCTGGGAACAGCTGCAGTTTGTCCTCAGTTGCAGCCGATTTGGGAGCACAAGGAGGACATGGGGGGAGAGTCACCAGTCTACCTCTTCAGCCCGGACTCAAGAACATTCATCTCGACCTGTCTTCAGACCCTCCCCCGTCACGTCGCCCTACAGCACGATGTTGGATACATCGCAACGTCCCTCGCCTTCGAGTAATACTACTCTGTGACGCAGGTGCTACAAGCTGGAGTCTGGAAGCGTCTAATGACCTTCGCAGCCCGCTTCCTGCAGGGCGTGACCTACAGGAGTCTCGATACGTTTTCTATCGCTCTGTGGTGGCTACACAACGGCTGGTCTAACCTCAGGCTCCTTTTTGGACAGGTAGCAGAAGGTTGAGGGCATTGTTATCAGGTTTTAGTCTGCATGAACGAAAGAAGTATGTCTGGCCCTTACTTCTTTCTTCATCATCCCCTCTACGAGGAAGCAGCATCCTGGTCTCTGCATAGCTGACCTCGAACCTCTGCAGGTAAACCATGCTTCCTTGTGTTCCGAGTATTGAGTCAATACTGTCGCGTCCCCCATACCCTGACGAGGTGGTATTGGGAACATCCTAACCCAGAGTTCCTTCTGGAACTCCAGGTCAACTGCCTAGGACGGGTCACACTTCTTCCTTCACACACAAGCTTACGTAGGCCACATGGTTCCTTGCGGAGCAAGGAACTTGTGAGGTGCAGGGACTCCTTTTCTCGAGTGCGACTCACTCGGATTCTGAGTCCCCGGGTAAAGCCAAAGCCAGTATGGCTGGGGACTTTCCACCCTTCCTAAGGGTTAAGTCACCCTTTGTAAATATCGTGGTTTGTATTTCGGTTACGGAACAAATGACAAATTCGAAGATAATTTGTATTTTTCCTAACCATACAAACCTTAGCTATTTACACATATTTGCCCACCAGCCCTGTCCCCCAAGACAAGTCCTACCTCTAAGTGAAAGTGAGTATTCACCTGTGTGTGAGGGGGAGGAGGGGTAGCTAGCTACCACTCCCCTACCCCCCCGCTAACTAGCGCTGGGGTAATACACCCTCGTTAAATTCTAATGGCTCGCCATTTCAGCTACGCTAAAAGTAATACCCTTTGTAAATAGCTAAGGTTTGTATGGTTAGGAAAAATACAAATTATCTTCGAATTTGTCATTTTTATGGAGTTAGTGGTTCTCTAGTATATCAGATCTAATACTCTCTGATCCCCGTGAAAGGTGTCATTGAGTATATGTTGATATTCAAAACCATCATTCAGATTAATTGGATTCTGAGAACATTAGAAAGATAAATATTCCCAGTTGTAATTCACATTACAAAAATGTGTCTTGCACTGTTGTTATTTAGTTGTAGTGTTGTAAAATGAAGACAATGTACTAGCTACCCTTATCTAGTGCAGCCCCAAAAGAAAGCAAGAAAGGACAGGTTGGAAAGGAGTGGAGATTAGCAACAGAAAATCATTAAATCTGCAGATTGTAGTAGTCAGACCTCATTAATCCCGGTTTTGGTTTTTCGCCGCCAAAGGAAAAAAAAAATTCTTTGTGGTTGTTTACCCAACATTAAGAATTTGAATTCTAATAGTTGGCAACAGCATTGTGATAGCCAAGAACAATGCAATACCTATCAAATAAAAATTCTCATAAAAATTGCGATTAAATTCAAGCTGGGCGATGATTTCAAATAACTCGCGCTCCTTTACACTGGGAGCACTGCACACCACTACCTATCTCTACACTCAGCTGTTACTAGCTCTCTCTGTACAGTGTATATCCATTTACGGTGGTAAAAAATTACAGCTATATTTGAAATAAGCTGCGTTTTGATTAAACTGGTGTTTCTCTGGACTGTAGCAAATAATAATGCATGTAATACATATTTACATTTCAGTATGGCAATTATAATAATTAAAAACGTAGCGAATTATAATCTTACGCATTGTTTACATTCAAATCAGCTGATCAAATCTGTCAAATCTGGGTAGTCCGTCGTCTGCACAATATCATCCCACTGATGTGACCATTCACTTTCACAGAATTACCTCACTGATATAACCTATCATGCATATTAGTATGATATCTCCTTCACATTATTATTGTCCTTCACTTCTTATTATATCCTTAATCCTTTTCCCAGTTCCTTTCCAAATCCCTTTTGTACATTTACTTTGCTCTTCCACATACTTCTACAACCTATCTTTCCAACTCTTGATTCTTATTATTTTTGTGATTTCATTCATCTTCTCTTTTCTAGCATTCATTCATCATTTGTGTCTTATGAATCATTCCAAACTTCTTTCTTATCCCTCATTCCAAGTATTCCCATTCCTATTTTTCATTCCTTCTCGCATTTCCCAAATTCATTGAGTTCGCTAATTTATTTGAATTTAGAGTAGATGTGGCGGAGGAAATGTGCAAGAAGGAGGAACTTGGCTACCCCCCCCCCCCCCCCCCCCCGTCTCATCTCTTTGTCATATTTTTTTGTCCTCTCTCCCTGGTGTTTCCCTTAACTGTAACCAATAATAATCCATGTAATATTCACATTTTAGTATCGTGTTTATAATTAAAAACATGGCGAATTATAATTTCTGAACTGTTTACATTCAAAGCAGCTGATCAACCCTGCCTAGTCCGTTGTCAACTGTAATTTTTGGATCAAATAACGGATTTTGAGCAAAGCGAAAAATCTATTTTTGGGTGAGAGTGCCATGTTGTCCTGATGGAAGGTTCTTTTTGGTAGCTTTCTAAGGGATGTTTGCTACAGTAATACTCCCAGAGAAATAAACCGAAGGTCTCCAGGATTCTAACTCTTGGCGCGAGTATCCAGTTAAAGATATCGCTAGGGATCAGGGACGTATTTTTTATATACGACACATAGCAATCTTCACCCCGAATAGATTTAACTCCTTGATGTAAGGGGGAAGAATGGCGAAAGGGAGGGGGTCCCATTCTAGGTACCTGGTGGACCTCCTATCCTTACAACTACCGGCCGCCATTCCTTTACTTGTCTTTAAGCAGGAATAGCCGCAGATAGTAGTTTCGGGTGGGGTCAGCAAAAGGGTGGGTCCATCAGGACGACATGGCACTCTCACCCATAAATAGATTTTTCGCTTCGCTCAAAATCCGTTTATTGGGCTCGGCCATGTCATCCTGATGGAAGCATACTAGAAAAATAACTTGAAAGTACTACTGTATATCTGTGGAGTTGTGTGTGTGCCTTCTACCTTGAATGGATTCCTTATCTGGTCTCCTAGACCTGTATATGAAATTCCAGTTAATTGTCATTTCCACTAAACCTGAAACTGGTTCAGTGCTTCCTGCCCCCTACAGGGAAAGTGTCGACATCGACGATAAGAATTCAAGGCTTGAATTTCCGTCAGAAGGAAGGTAAAACTTTAGAGATTACCTTTCACATACCTTAGAAATCTGTATCCTGATTTCAAGTTGGGCCCTTCTAGGGTTTTATTTAAAACTATCATGTTTTATTTGTCTGCAACTGAAATAGCAGCAATAAGACGCAAATACGTTTAGTATTTTTACCTTGCAATTAGATTATTAAATGTAGTTACGATAGGGTATAAATCTGATCCAGCATTGAAAACACATCAGAGTCCCTATTTTCTCTTGTAGAATAAATATGTAATTTCATTATCGGAATAATGCCACTCAATGGAGATGTGAAACCAAATCTGACTGACTTGTACAGACTTTGGGAATGCCTTAACTCTGTGACGCAAACGTTCACTCGGCACTGGTGCTATTGGTCAGATATGCACCTATATGGAACAGTGGGTTAATCATCGTTGTGATTTGCACTCGAGGGTAAATGTACCCATGCACCCGATGCACTGGAAAGTCCCAAAGACACTCTACTGGGCACAGAGAGGTATCTTCCTTCAATGGGCAGATTCTCCAGGGATCCCACCTCTTGGTGGGTAGCTCATTCTTGGCAGGATCAGGAAAGGGGTTCAGATCTCCTGTGTCTAGGAACTGAATATGGCCTTCGTTTCTAGATAAGGCCACTATTTCACTAACTCTAGTCCCTGAGGCTATGGCAAACTGAAAAATTACCTTGTGTGTTAGATCCTTTTGAGTACAATTCTCATTGTTTAGGTTCAAAGCATAGTGCAAGACTTTGTCCAAAGACCACGTGATGGGCTTTGGTGTGGTTGCTGGCTTGAGTCTAGTGCATGCTTTTGGGATCTTATTAAAGATTTCACTTGAGAGGTCCAATCCGAAAGCCTACAGAAGTGGTCTAGCCAGGGCTGACTTACACAAAGTAATCGTAGTGGAAGCCAGGCCTTGTTTGTGTAGGAATATGAAGAAAGCTAGACAGAAATCTATCGATATTTCTGTCAGTTCCCTTGATTTCACAAAGGACACCCATTTCTTCCATGACGATTCATATTGTCTCCTAGTCGAACTTGACTTATACTCTTCGATGAAGTCAACTTTATCCTTAGAGATTCTAAACCTTTTGTTCGCCGCTAGGGCGAGAAAATCATGAGATGTAGGTTGTTGGTTCTCAAGGATGAAGCGTAGGCAGTCGACTTCTGGACCAGTTGGGATAATGCTGGATCCTGCTGAGGGAACAGGCTCAGTTTCAGTTCTAGAACTAGAGGGAACCAATTGCTTTTGGGTCTCTTGGGGGCCACTACTGTTGCTGTCCTTCTGAAGGATCTTAGCTTGTCGAGGACTCTTAGCAGAAGGATGGTTGGTGGAAACAGATAAATATGCTTCCACCTGTTCCTGTCGAGGGACATGGTGTCCGTCGCCTCTGCTTGAGGGTCCATCTAAGGGGCTACATAATGAGGTAGTTTCTTGTTGTTGCTCGTTGTGAAGAGGTCGGTCTGCAGTTCCGGGACTTTTTCCGAGGTGAAGGAGAATGGGTTTGCGTCTAGGGACCATTCTGTCTCTATGGGCTTTCGCCTGTATAGAGCATCCGCAGTCACATTGCGGAACCCTTGTAGGTGAACTGCTGATAGGTGCCATCCCTTCTTCCTTGTCAGGTGGAAGGTGGCTAATATCACATGTCCTATGTGAGATGATCTCGAGCCTTGTCGATTTAGACATTTTGCTATCCCTTCATTGTTCAGGGCCAATCTGATGTGGATTGTTCTGCGAGAGGATAGTCTCTTCAACGTCAGGCAAACAACCAGAGCTTCCAAAAGGTTGATATGAAAGGTTTTGAACTGGTGCGACCAATTCCTTTTCACTTTTCTCACGTGAGAATGACCACCCAATCCTTTCGAGGAAGAGTCCGTGTGTACCTCCACTGATGGTTGTGGTGGTTGCAGGGGAATTGTTCGTGCTAGGCTCTTGCTGTTGACCACGGCCTTAACTGCGTGTGCAATAGGGTCGGGGTCAACCTTGGTTGAACTCTTCTAGCGTTTGATGTGTATCTTCTCCAGACTCTTCTCTCATCTTTTAGACGTGCTTTTAGCACCGGGTCTGTCACTGCCGCAAACTGGAGAGAGTGCAATACTCTTTCCTGTTGGCATTCTGAAATCCTCTTGTGACGGATTAGTCTCTTGACAGATCCCTCTATCTCTCTCCTCTTCTTAGATGGAATGGTGAGGTGGTGTGACTTTAAGTCCCATTGGATTCCTAGCCATTGGAATCTCTGAGCTGGAGGAAGGCGAGACTTCTTGCGATTGATGTTGAAGCCCAGGTGTTCCAGAAACTTGATCACCTTGTTGGCTGTCTGCAGACAGGTAGTCTTGGATGCTGCCCATACCAGTCAATCGTCTAGATGTGCTAGTAATTGAACTCCTTCGGAGTTTAGCTGCTGGACGATTGTGTCTGCCGGCTTCGTGAGTATCCTTGTGGCTGTATTCAGTCCGAAGGGCATTGCTCTGAAGAATCACTTCTTCTGTAGCAGGAATTCTAGATAAGAGGAGAAAGGGCAGCTCAATAGAAGATGCCAGTGAGCATCTATCGGGTCTATTGAGGCTGTGTTTGCTCCTTTTGGTAGAAGGATCCTTATTTGTTGCCATGTAAGCATCCGGAACTTGTTGTTCTCGATGAACTTATTGAGTGGAGACAAGTATAGAATGAATCTGAGTTTGTCTGAGTCTTTCTTGGGAACACAAAATAGCCTTCCCTGGAATTTGATGGACTTCGCTTTCCTTATTACCTTCTTGTTCAAGAGTTCTGAGGTATCTTCTTCTCACGAGGGGGTGGAGTGTTGGAAGAATTTTGGAAAACGTGGTGGAGTTCTGTTTCATTTCCACCTGAGTCTATTCGTTAACAGGCTGTGGGCCTGGGGATCGAAGGTCCAGCATTTCGGAAAGTGATACGGTCTGCCTCCTACTTGGAACCCCTCTTTGGATGGGTGGTCTTGTGGATTTGTTTCCGTGACCACGTCTTACTCGCCCCCGGGATGAGTCACCTTCGGTCAAACTTCTCTTAGGGCCATTTCCTTTCTGACTAAGGCAAAAGGAAGACGACTACCTCTCAACGTTGGGGTTAAGCATTGTTGACTGAGCTACCAATTGTTGAGGGACCATCTGGAAAGTAGTCTGAGGCACCGTGGTCATAGTCATGGCAGAAAGTTGTGCAGGTCTGCGTGGTCTCCTTGCCTTTTCATTCTTAGGCTGGGGGCCTTTGTCTGAGGAAGAATTCCTCTTTGAGCTCATGCCCCACTTTTGGAGAAGGTTCCAGTTCTCCGTGGGTGCTCTGGCTCTGATCTCTTGGACCAGTTCCTGTGGGAAAATGTCTTTACCCCAGATGTTCGAGGTAATCAGTTTCCTTGGTTCGTGTCTTATGGTCGCTGAGGCCAAAATGAACTCTCTGCAGGCTCTTCTCGCTTTGAGGAAGGCATATAAGTCTTTCACAAGGGTACCCATGTGGGACTTAGCCAGGAAGATGAACATTTATGGGGCGTTCTGTAGACCTGCACTCATTTCCAGGCAGTTCTGATGAGTAAGGGAGGCCGCAAGTCTCTCCTTCGCCTCCTGTTCCCTCCTCAGAAGATGGTCTGGCAACTTCGGAAGGTTCTCATTGAACTGCTGGCCTGCTATCTCTGGATCCAACTTAGAGACGGAGAAGGTTAGGTGGACATCCTTCCACTTCTACTCGCAGGCAGGCAGTGCTAGGGTTGGGTAGGGTTTGCCCTCGTTGACTGCCTTGATGGCAAATTCTAGTGCTTTCTCTGAAAAGGGGAAAGAGATGGAGGAAGGAGCAAGAAAGGTGGGATGTTTCTTGCTCAGTGCTGAGACTTTGGAGTTGGTGTACCCGGTTCCTTTCAAGGTTTTCAGGAGGATGGCTTGCGCCCTGTCATGCTCGAAGACAATGACTTCTTTGGATACCGTTTCCTCACGGGTTGCATGTTCATCCCGCAGTCTCACGTAGCATTCTGGGTAAGCTGAAAAGTTAGGCCAGAATTCAAGATCTTCAATCGGTTTGGTCCCCAACTTCTCCGAGACGAATAGTTTCACATTCATCTTGGGCATATGCTCCGCATACCTCCTGGATTTGGTTTCGGAGCGGTGAGAGAGATTCGGCACCATAAGGGGCTTCTTAGTAGAGCTCTTGGTAGGTCCGGGGTGGTCCGTCCTTTCTTGCAATAGTATCTGTTGCAGTCTGAGTGATTCTCTCGTCGTCTCTAGTACCTTTTGGAACAACTCCATCATCCGTTGAATCGAAGTGAGGATCTCTTCATTCTTGACGGCATGTGCCACTGGTTGTGGAGTTGGGATTGAAGAGGTTGACGGCATAGGTTGATATGCCGTCATGGCGAACTGAGGGTCTTCGGTTGCCGTTGAAACGGATCCTTCTTTCTCCGCTTGTGGATGTTCCACATCTTTGGGGCCTTCTCATTGTCAGTGGACACTTCTGACGTCCTTTCTTGGTGGATGTCCATGCCTTCCAGTGCCTTGTCTATGTCCGCGTTGATCTTCAGTTGTATGAGGGAAGACAGGACCTGTTTCTGGGGCACCACCGCATTTGATAGAGCCTTGGGGAACAGTAGGCACCTTAAGGAGTCGTTGGGTAAGTACGGTCCCTGAAAATTCTTTTGGAATCTAATTACCCAAATGCAAAGGGTCTCCCTCTCTGTATCTCTAGTCTCTATGTTGACTGAGGGAGCTTCTCCGAAGCCGTTGGCCAGCAGGATCAAACAGGTGGGGCAACCCTTCGGGTCCCAATACTTGAGGACTCCCGACACAATGCAGCAGGGGTTATGAGTCCTGCACTTTGTGTGGCCACAAAAGTCTTTGCCTTTGTGGTTGCAGGCTAAGGCTGCACACTTCTCCATTGGCTCCTCCTGTAAAGGAAAATGGGCTCAATGAGTATATAATTTTTTATATCAGTGATATAAAAGCATACAATTTTTATCAACAATAGTAATTACTATTGTTTATGATAGCTTAGGATAGTAAGCTTGAAAGGAAGTAGAAAAGACATATATCTGTGCTTCCCCTCACATGTCATTGCTGAGACCTCCATCAGTAGTTAATATTTTAGTTCCCTGATATGGAGAGTACGAGGTAGGAGTAACTCTAGGGACTAGAATTATGGTTAGCAAGCACTATACTAACATTATCTACCCGCAATATTAACACTGATCGGTGATTTGATAGGGTCCCGATGATCAAAGGATTCATCTGGGTGTTGAGGGATTACTCAACCTCAACATTATATTGTGGTCCCAACAATAGACTGTGAAAGGAAACACAGAGTATGTTAGAAAATAATTGTACTACTGTATTTTTTGTGTACTGTAGTTCAGCCGGTGTACTACCGGGGTTAGGTTAGTACCTGGTGGCACTAACTGATAGAGAGAGAAAGCATTAGGGAAGGAGAGTTTCCTATCATTATAGTTTAGCACAACAAGTGGAAGTGTAGGAGGACTATTAGGCCGCCTACTGTCTCCTTGCCAGAATGAGAGTTCTAATGGAAGGGGTAAGAATCTTTCTGATTCTAGCTTCCATCCATCCACAAAAGGTCTGCCGCCAGCTCTGATGCCGACGGCAATAACTGTGGATGGCAGACCAAGAGAGGGCTGAAGACTTCTCAAAAGTATGTTGGGTTTCCCACCAGCAGCCGTCAGGTCCGGCTCAATCTTCCCCCTGTGGCATTTATTTCCAGTGAAGGAAGGACATAAGGAGGAATGTGGCTGAGGCGGTTAGGCTAACTGCCGCCGGTAGGGTCCCGGCCAGCAACGCAGACAACTTGGCAAGCCAGGATGACTGTCAGAATACTGGCGAAAGAATGTTGTGTCAGCTATGCCGACACTAAAGGACAGAATGTAGAAGGGAAAGAGTCATATAGTTCACTGGAGGAGAGGTGGCGGCAGGTATGCCGCCTACCTCTGACAGTGGACTGGGGAAGCTCGGCTTCCTGTGCCGACGACGGCAGAGGAAACATGATTCTTTTGCTGGCGATATCGTCGGCAGCAAGACAAGGACACCCTGAGTTAATTACCATCTATCCCAAAGCCGGAATACTCGACGGCAATGAAGAAAGACGGTGTTTAGTTACTATCTAACCCAAAGCCGGAGTTCTACTCGACGGCAATGAGGAAAGACAGTGGTTACCACCCGTAATGGTGGCGGTACTCAGGGAGGGAGGAAGGGTTTAGCCTCTTTTCTCTAAAAGAGAATATCGAACATTATTCGTAATTCCAGAGGATGTAAATCCTCACCTGAGGATGCTGGTACCGCCAGGGCTCCCGCCGAATACGAAAAGTAAAGTTACATAATTGGAAGAGGAATAATAATTTTTTTGTATGCACAATCTTCACTTGTATAATTTGCCTAACTAGGTAAATAGCTAAATACCGGGAATTGTCGCCTTACTAACTAGATAAAATGTAATGATAATCGGCGACAGCGGTCATAAAATGACCGCCTCCGGTCATGGCAACACTCAACCAAACACACTTACATTATTCGAATTTAGCTGTGAGAAGGGAGCCTAAAATATACACAGGAAAGAATTGATACTCAACTTTCCAGAGGATGATGATGCTGGAGATTGCATGATTATTCCGAAAACTTTCAACAAAACACCGGGAAAACTTTGGGAGAGCACCTAGCTTTTACGCTACAAGTAAAGGAATGGAGGCCGGTAG
This sequence comes from Palaemon carinicauda, assembly GCF_036898095.1. NCBI lineage: Eukaryota > Metazoa > Arthropoda > Malacostraca > Decapoda > Palaemonidae > Palaemon > Palaemon carinicauda. The sequence continues at coordinate 78,712,351 of NC_090746.1, forward strand.
TTGTATGGATAGGAGGTCCACCGGGTACCTAGAACGGCGCCCCCTCTCTTTTGCCACTTTCCCCTTACATCAAAGAGTTAAATCTATTCGGGGTGAAGATGGCTATGTGTCGTATCTAAAAAGTACGTCCCTGATCCCTAGTGATATCCTTAACTGGATACTTGCACCTGGAGATCTTCGGTTTATTTCTCTGGGAGTATCACTGTAGCAAATATCACTTAGAGAGCTACCTAAAGGAACCTTCCATCAGGACAACATGGCCGAGCCCAAAAAACTCCCTTATTATTAAGGCATGCTACCAAAGGATATTTTTTTATTCACTAAAAGAAACTAATATTACTTGATCTATCATTTTTCATATATGAGATTTATGTCAACCTGTTTAGCAAAAGAAAAATACAAAAAGTGTGGAGTCATTATACATTTTAGCTGTTATTGAGCCTTGTTTTATTATTATTATTATTATTATTATTATTATTATTATTATTACTTGCTAAGCTACAACCCTAGTTGGAAAAACAGGATGCAATAAGCCCAGGGGCTCCAACAGGGAAAATAGCCCAGTGAGGAAAGGAAACAAGGAAAGATAAAATATTTTAAGAACAGTAACAACATTGAAATATTTCCTATATACAGTAAACTCTAAAAACTCTAACAAAACAAGAGGAAGAGAAATTAGATAAAATAGTGTGCCCGAGTGTACCCTCAAGCAAGAAAACTCTAACCCAAGACTGGAAGACCATGGTACAGAGGCTATGGCACTACCCAAGACTAGAGAACAACGGTTTGATTTGGAGTGTCCTTCTAGAAGAGCTGCTTACCATAGCTAAAGAGTCTCTTCTACCCTTACCAAGAGGAAAGTAGCTACAAAACAATTACAGTGCAGTAGTTAACCCCTTGGGTGAAGAAGAATTGTTTGGTAATCTCAAGGTTGTCAGGTGTATGAGGACAGAGGAGAATCTGTAAAGAATAGGCCAGACCATTCGGTGTATGTGTAGGCAAAGGGAAAGTGAATCATAAGGAGAGAGAAGGATCCAGTGCAGCACTGTCTGGCCAGTCAAAGGACCCCATAACTCTCTAGTGGTAGTATCTCAACAGGTGGCTGGTGCCTGGCCAACCTACTATCTACTATGAGAGAATACATATTCTATTTTTTTGTGGGAGGGAGTGGTCGCTGACACAATATAAGTGCTAGTATGGGCTCTTGGCTCTTCAAACAACCCAAAATACAGACACTAAACATCTTTACGAAAACATCACTACCGTTAAATTTGAATTTTCTTTCAGCAATTATCTTAAAAATGGAATAGCTATATAACTTCATCTTTTATTACAGATCGACATGGTACTCCAATCCATATACAAGAGGGTCTTACAGCTTTCGAAGTATGAACTCCGAAGCCATGGATGTCCACGCTTCTGATTTAGCAGAACCACTTGTTGACCCAGCCAGTGAAATACCTGTACGTAGATTTCGTGAGTTTTTTGTCGCTTATAGTGTGTATTGAATATTATTATTTTACGTTTGTATATTTACTTCAAAAGCTTAGTATATTTTTTCGAACACTTTTTCACTTGCTCACATTTGCTTATTCATATGATGAATTTTGGAACCTTTTCAGCTCGTTTGTTTTGCTGGAGAAGCAACACATGATTGCTATTATTCAACGGTGCATGGTGCATTGGAGAGTGGATGGAGAGAAGCTAAGAGACTTGCAGACTTCATTGAGAGGTAACCTTGCCAATTACGTTCGCTGTCTATGCTTGAAATGTACTGTAGAATTTAGAATGTTCAGTTGTTGTATTGGGAATATTTACTGGAATGAGTGTGGTGGTAGTTGCAGAATGCTAATCGCTTTTCACTTTAAAAAGGAATAAGTAAGCCTTCAGGATCTCGTCAGTATTATGATTTTTATAATGTTTTTAAATTTCTTTCTTTGGAACTACAATATCACCTTTGATAAACTCAATAGACTCTATTAATTGTATTATCTGTATTTGTAAGTTGTTTGTGATATGTATTGTTTGT
>NC_090746.1:78719379-78814379 GCF_036898095.1 Palaemon carinicauda
TTGCCGCCTCTACTGCCGGCGATACCGCCTTACACTCTGGTGACACTCTTTCATAAGATACCCTCCCTCCTCTAAGTCGTCAGCCTTCCGTCGGCATACAGCCGATGTCCCACCCTCCCTTTACCTAGTTTCAGCTGGCCGACCTTCGGGGCCGGCCACCGGCGTGCCGGCATTGATTGCTGGCGGTCTGGGTATACTGCCATATACATAATTATCTTATGAACTGATCCAAGCTTACCAAGCCGTCAGCCTTCGGCTGCCGGAGCCGCCGGCGACCCGCCGCTGTGCCGGCGGTCGCCAAGATGGTATTATGCTTAGATACTCAATGTGTCTGTCTTGATGCCTTCCACCCTGCTGGATCGGCCTCCGGCGTGCCGTCGGCCTGCCGGCACCCTCCGGAGACGCCAAGAGACATGCACCCCTTCTCACCCCCCAGCCTTCCAGCAATTCTTCCAACAGTCAACCCCCCTCCTGGAAGAGTACGTCCTGGAACTCTTGAACAAGAAGGTGATCAGGAGGGTAAAGTCAACCAGGTTCCAAGGGAGGCTATTTTGCGTCCCCAAGAAGGACTCCGACAAACTCAGAGTCATTCTAGACTTATCCCCCCTCAACAAGTTCATTGCGAACAACAAGTTCAAGATGCTGACTCTTCAACAAATAAGGACCCTCCTGCCTCCAGGGGCCTACACGGTCTCCATAGACCTGGCGGATGCCTACTGGTACGTTCCAATGAACCATCACGCTTCCTCCTACCTAGGATTTCGACTCCAAAGGAAAAGTTACGCCTTCAGGGCCATGCCCTTCGGGCTCAACGTAGCCCCACGGATCTTCACCAAGCTGGCAGACGCCATCATCCAACAGGTTCGCCTTCGCGGCGTCCAAGTGATGGCTTACCTAGACGACTGGCTGGTCTGGGCGACATCGCCCAAAGATTGTGTACGATCCTGCAACAAAGTCACCCAGTTCCTGGAACATCTGGGATTCAAGATAAACGCCGAGAAATCTCGCCTCTCTCCAGCTCAGAAGTTCCAATGGTTGGGAATCCATTGGGATCTTCAGTCACACCGCCTTTCCATCCCGCAGAAGAAAAGGAAGGAAATAGCAGGGTCTGTCAGAAAACTGCTGAAATCCAAACGGATCTCAAGACGACAGCAGGAACAAGTTCTAGGCTCTCTACAGTTCGCCTTTGTGACAAACCCAGTGCTTCGCGCACAGCTAAAGGATGCCGCGGGAGTCTGGAAACGTTCTGCATCCATCGCTCGAAGAGACCTCAAGAGACGGCTCCCAAGCAGACTTCGGTTACTCTTAAAGCCGTGGTCGGAAGCAAAGGCCCTGAAAAGGTCCATTCCTCTTCAACACCCGCCTCCATCACTCAACATCCACACGGACGCTTCACTGGAGGGTTGGGGAGGTCACTCCCACCAACGACAGGTTCAGGGAACATGGTCTCCCCTATTCAAGACGTTTCACATCAACATCTTGGAGGCCATGGCGGTCCTTCTCACCCTGAAGAAACTCTCTCCGCCTCCCTCGATCCACATCCGTCTGACTCTGGACAACTCGGTGGTAGTCAGATGTCTCAATCGTCAGGGCTCGAGATCGCCCCAGATAAATCAGGTACTTCTTCCAATCTTCCGTCTGGCAGAAAAGAAGAAATGGCACCTGTCTGCAGTTCACCCACAAGGATTCCGCAACGTGACGGCGGACGCTCTATCACGGACAAACCCAATAAAGTTGGAATGGTCTCTAGACGCAAGATCATTCTCCTTCATCTCTCGCCAAGTCCCGGAACTTCAGATCGATCTCTTCGCAACGAGCGACAACAATCAACTTCCTCGATATGTGGCCCCGTACGAGGACCCCAAGGCAGAAGCAGTGGATGCCATGTCACTGGATTGGAACAGATGGTCCAGGATATACCTGTTCCCTCCCCCCAACCTTCTGCTGAAAGTCCTCTCCAAACTGAGAACCTTCAAAGGGACAGCGGCCCTAGTGGCTCCCAAGTGGCCCCGGAGCAATTGGTACCCCCTGGTCCTGGAGCTGCAGCCCACGCTGATCCCCCTCCCGGGCCCAGTTCTCTCTCTGCAAGTACAGAAGTCGACTGTCTTCGCTTCATCACTGAAAGTCAGGGACCTTCATCTCATGATTTTCTCTCCCTAGCTGCAAAGAAAAGGTTTGGGATCTCGAAGAAAAGTCTAGACTTCCTCGGGGAATACAAGACCGAATCCACACGACGGTAATACGAATCTTCCTGGAGAAAGTGGATCTCGTTCGTCAAAGCAAAAAATCCTACGGAAATCACCATTGATTTTTGCATGTCCTTCTTCATTCACCTTCATGGACAAGGCTTAGCAGCCAACACGATTTCTACCTGCAAATCGGCTTTGACTAGACCACTACTTTACGCCTTCCAGATTGATCTGTCCAGCGATATCTTCAATAAACTACCAAAGGCATGCGCTAGACTACGCCCAGCACCTCCGCCAAAACCTATCTCCTGGTCCCTGGACAAGGTGCTCCATTTTGCCTCTAACTTGGACAACGATTCGTGCCCTCTCAAGGACCTGACTCAAAAAGTTATCTTCCTTTTTGCTCTCGCCTCGGGAGCCCGAGGCAGCGAAATAGTGGCATTATCAAGAGACGAGGGTCATATCCTGTTCGCAGATACAGGAGAACTTACCCTCTTCCCTGATCCGACGTTTCTCGCAAAAAATGAATTACCCACCAAGAGATGGGGCCCCTGGAGAATCTGCCCCCTGAAGGAAGATGTCTCTCTATGTCCAGTGGAGAGTCTCAAGGTCTATCTTCGAAGAACTTCAGACTTTGGTGGAGGTCAACTCTTCAAAGGAGAAACATCGGGTAGCGACCTGTCACTGAAACAACTAAGAGCGAAAATCACCTACTTCATTCGCAGAGCGGATCCTGACAGTACACCCGCAGGTCATGATCCTAGAAAAGTCGCGTCTTCTCTGAATTTCTTCCAGAGTATGGATTTCGAAAGCCTCAAGAGCTTCACAGGATGGAAATCGTCGCGCGTTTTCTTCAAGCACTACGCAAAGCAAGTGCATGAAGTTAAACATTTCGTGGTAGCCGCAGGTAGTGTTATGAAACCTGCCGTTTAACTCTGCATAGAACAGCGAGTTACTTGGGACTTTAACTCTACGGGTGCCTGTGTTGACCCTTGTGTGATACATAGTGATTTCATGGACACTTAGTGTTTCTAATAGACTGTTCTTATCAAGGTGAAGTGTCATAGACTTCACATGAGTGCCACATGCCCTAGGACATGATAAGTTTTTTTCTTTGATAAAGACTGACGTTCCTCTGGAACTTGTGTTTCTAAATTTGAAATTTCTTTCAGATTCAAGATTGAAGTCTTCTATTCTCTATGTACATTATTTTTATTATTGTAAATTAACTTGACACCCTTTATTGCAATTATTATTACTTTAACCTGCAATTTATGAAATAAAATGTCTATTTTATTACTTGTGCGTCTCTCTCCGCTCCTATTACCATTATGAAATACATGATTGTCATAGTTTCATTTACCCCTTTCCTTTGGAATTAGAAGAATAATATAAATTGTCTGTATTATATACTCACCCATGCTGTGTAATATTCCTACTTGAATACTTACCTTCGTCATGCCTTCGAGACCAGATTGATCTCTAATCCATGGAATATAGTGATTAATTTTCACTTGTCTACTCTTGAGAATATTCCTACACGAATATTAACCTTCTGTCTTGTCTCCGAGTCCTACACGAACTCTCCGCAGGGTGAGTAGCCCTTCGATGACCACTTCGGATTTTGGTATAATCCGCCGGGACTTCTCTGCCAGGGGGGCAGGAAGCTGGATCCCCACGGAACCTCTACCGAGGTCACATTACATACAGTACCTCTATTCGGAGCCCTTGGCACTTACTCTACAAAAGGGGAAATTTTCCACGATACATTGATTCTCTGGTACTCTTCCATCAGGACGTCATGGCTTGAGCCCAAAAAACGGATTTTGAGTGAAGCGAAAAATCTATTTTTGGGTGAGATAGCCATGACGTCCTGATGGACCCTCCCGTCTATTCTAGTCCAGCCTTTCAGACCCCGCCCTGTCCTGCTGTATCATGGAGATTAGCAAGGAGGTGGCATCAGGATGAGGACGGACGTGACGTCATTTAGCAATGGCGCCCGTTTGTTTACGTTTCGAGTACCAAAAGCAGCCACGTATGAGTGTAACTGTGGAACGGCTCCCCCAGTTATTCTCCACCTTTCCATATCGAAGTGTTAACTCCATATGGGGTGCAGATAGCTATGTGGCGTGTTAATACATACATCCCCTGTTGATATACGATATCTTAGAGGGAAACCTTTAGGATACTCGCACCAGAAGTTAGAATTCTGTGATAACCTGTGGTTTAATTCTCTGGGAATATCCTTGTAGTTAAATATACCCAAGGAAGCTACCGAAGGAACCTTCCATCAGGACGTCATGGCTATCTCACCCAAAAATAGATTTTTCGCTTCGCTCAAAATCCGTATATATATATATATATATATATATATATATATATATATATATATATATATATATATATATATATATATATATATATATATATATATATATGTATGTGTATGTGATAAGCAGATATTCAAGAGATGTTAGCTGTTCAACGGTTTATTAGTAACTGACTTAATATTTACACCAGAGGTGTAAGCAGAGCTCTTTGTTAACAACTTAGGATAACAATCCAATTATAAAACAAGGCTACAATGTTAAAGTACCAATTACATCTTTAAATACATTTTGGTGGGAAACGTATATGTATCATGTTTCCTCCCTTCTATGTTTGATTGGATTTTACAAAAAGTAAAGCAAAATATAAATATATGAATTGAGAATAAAAAAAAAAAGTTTGTTATAAAAAAAAAAGACTTTTCAAAATCGTGACATACAGTGACTTCCCCCTCAAAATGAAAGTCACTAAAAAACATATATGAAATGGAACAAATATAGATTACACTAAACAAAAGTAAACAAAATTCTTAATTAACAAATAGAATTTCTTCAACATAAAATTCATGGACTCATATATGGCGTACTCATTAAAGGCTTGGACCAAGCAGGTTTCAAATTAACTATTTACATTTTAACCTCATGAAATTTTGAACAACTGATAACAAATCAAATAAAGTTTCTCATGCGAATTTCACCATTGACATATGACACCAGATTCTTCTCATTTCTAGCATGACAAAATTTGTTCTCAATAAAGATATTATACACTTCTGGGTTATATTTACCTTCCTTTGTCAAAATATCTGCGATCATCTCTTTTGTCTCAAGCCAGCTATAAGATTCAACAGAATTATCTTCCAACTTTTCTTTCAAATCTGTTATTGTATTACGAAGCAATCGCTCCTCCACCTGCTTTGTACTACCAATCGATTCCAGCAAAGGCTTAGAATCAGTAAACAATCTGACAGGAAGATTCACTGAATCTTTAATAGCTTTTCCAAAGAGTAATTGCCCAAGCTGTGCAGCAAAGAATACCGAATCATCAACTAATTTAGACAAATTCCTTGTTTCCGCTGCCTTTGCAGAATGACAAACCTTTCGTATTGTTTTTGATTTCCAAAAGATAGGCACAGCATCATACATATTCTTCGATCCTAATAAAATAAGATTTCCTCCTATACTTTTATCATCAGTCCTATAAGAAGCATCCCCTAGACCAAAAATAACAAGATCCGTTTTATTGCCAACTCTGGAGAACACAACTTTATTTGGTTTGCTATGGATTCTCTTAACGACCTGATTTACCCTCTTAAGATCTCTTATCTTTGCTTCATTATTCTTCATTGACATTAATAAAGCAGTTATTGATAAATCTGGTCTAGTATTTGCGGCTAAACAACTTATCTTTCCTGCATATTTTCTATAAACTTTATTTTCCTGCTTTGTCAATGGATCATCAGGCTTAGCTTTACGAATTTCTTGTATCTCTTCAATACTATTTGCATAATCTTCCATCGAGATTACAATTTCATCTCTGGTCTTTTGTATATCTATACCAGTGAATCTAAATTTATCCTTTTCGACCTTCGAAACTGTCAAAACACTTTGCACTTTTTCTGTGAGTTGATTAACAAACTCCTTTGTTCCTGCTATGCTGAAATCATCCACGTGAGTAATTACCATCCCTATAAGATCGCTTCCATCATGTTGATAATAAAATGCTTCATCACCACTTACATTCCTCAAACCTTCCTGTTTAAATATATCTCTTATTCTCAGCCAAAATTTTCTGCTGGCATCATCAAGACCATACAAAGGTTTCTTCAATTTCCAAATTACATCTTTCTTCAAATCTTTAGGAGGTTCAATAAAGACATCTCGATCTAAAGTTTTAGACTGCAAGAAAGCAGCCCTAATGTCAACTGATTGCACATTGAACTTCTCATTTGCTGCTACAGCTAGAAATATTTTTACACTTTCCCTCATAGCAGTAGGAGAATCCGCTTGAGGTTTGCACTCTTCCTGGAAGCCTCTTGCAACCAACCTGGCTTTATAATCAGTCTTTTGACCATCATGTTTTTCCTTTTTAGTAATTACCTATCTACTGCCGATTCTTTGTTGTCCATAATCTTTGACTTCCTCAAAAGAATCATAATCTTGGAGATTTTTATATTCTTTTTCTTTAGCTTCAATCACTTCCGGCATCTTATGATATTTAATTGGGAGTTCCACTACAAATACGGTATTATCAAGGTGAAAGCATTCGGCCTTCTTAGACTTCAGCCAATAGGCACCAATAGAATCACCCTTTTGCTCAACATAATCAATGCTTTCATTATTACATGTGCTCTTTTCCTCTCTCTCTTTCATAAAATTACTCACTTCATTCTGGTTTCTTTCCTCTTCATCTCCCTTTTCAATAGACTCAACCTTTCTAGATTGAGATCTCGTTTTTCTTCTGCATTCATTTCTTACTCCATCTTTCTCTTTATCAAGTTTCTCCTCAGTACTGTTACTTACTTCGTTAATCAGCCCTTTATCACTGTCTTCACGGGCATAAACTCTATATGGCTGAACTTTACCATCTTCCACCTTTTTTAAATCACCGTTTGTCCATATGAAAACATCTCTGTTCCTATGACAAAATACCTTTACTGGGCCGCACCAGCTTTTATTATTCTTCTCTTGATAAAATACAAGATCATCCTCTTAATATTTAATGTCATTAAAACTACCCTTTCTCACTTCCGAAGCTTTGATCAACTTATTTTCAAATTCTTCTTCCCTAAATTTCTTGGTTATCTCATGGTGCCTTTCCATGATCTTTGAAATCGCTTCACCGTCAAATAAACTCTCTGTAGCTAAATTACCTGTTGAGATTCCTGGAAAAGTAATTGATTTCCCTGTAACCAGTCTCATGGGTTCATATCCAAGTATATTTACATTAGTGTTATGTGTCCATGCTGCCATATTTACTGCTATTTTCAAATCAATCTTTTTGTCTGTCTCTAGCATCTTGGTCACAGTAACATCAGCAGAATGATGATTTCTTTCATTTAAGCCATTGCTCCAAGGAGAGTATGGTGGACCAAACTTTACTGTAAAGCCAAACTTACTTGCATATTCATTTAACTCCTCATTCTGAAATTCATTTCCATTGTCAGCCCAAAAACCAATTGAAGGAAAACCAAACCGCCAGTTCCAACCATTATTCAAACCATTGACTACAGTTTCCATTCGCTTATTTGAAAGTACTACACCTGAAATAAATCTTGTGAATGAGCAAACCATCCAAAGTATGTACTTATTTCCATTCTGCTTCAAATCGATAGCTACAATCTGGTTAAAATCAGTTACCTTTGGAATTGCTACTTTTGGCCTTCCCAAAGATCTTTTGAATTTCTGACAAACTCTACAATTAATTACTACCTTCTTAATTGTTTTCCTAATTTCATCATTTAACAGATTAGCATTTCTATACGCCCAAATTAGCTGTTCTTCTCCTTTGTGGTTAGTTACCTCATGAATTCTTTTAACTTGTTTATAACTTTGTACATCTTTTTCCTTTTTCATAAAGAAAACTGTCTCATTTGTAGTCCATGTGCCACACTTGTATAGTTGCAAAGCTTGATGTCCTCCATCAGTATCATGCAACTGAAACCTTTTTGACTTCTGTAAATTAATAACCATGATATTATCATGCATGATATCTACGTTCCATTCCTTCAATTTATTTTTGCCGAACAAGAAAGGAATATTTTTGGCGTCAATCACATATGTTTCAACTATCATCTTTACAAAACCATCTTCAGAATCTTTTTCTTTCCATACAACTGGAAGACTGATTATTTCTGCACTATGAAAGACAGGTCCATCACCAAATCTAAAATCCTGAGAACAAGATTTACTTTCCAAATCCTCCTTTCTTATATCGTTAATATCGAGATACCTGTCTAGCCATTTCCTTCCAACTAGAGTTTTTGGGCACCCGGTATCAACAATCATTGCTTCCACTTCATCAACTTCTTTCGTGAAATGAACATCCATAGTGTGATCAATTACTATCTCCCTGCTTTCTTCAGCTACAAATCTAACAGTATTTGCCTTATTTATCATCTCTTTTAACTCTTTCGTTTCCTTCATAAGTTTCTCATTGCCTTGTTCAAGATTTCTCAGTCTTTCATCAACTTTCATTTCTGATTGTGATTTAAAGTTCGAAGATGATCTGTCAAATCTCCTTGCTGAACTGTCACGTGGTCTTGAGACCGATCTAAATGACGTTCTTGATGATGACCGAGACGGTGTTCTAGAAGGACCTCTTCTATAGTTACCAGATGCAGTTCTCCAAAATCCAGGATTTGAAGTGGATCTTCTATATCTGTTAAAGTTTGGTAGCTCTTTAAACTTTTTCCACTCTTGGTAACGACTCCTGTTATCAGTGTAAAATGCATTAGTATTTAAAGATATATCTGATGTCGAATCTCTATTATTTTCTATTTTCAGCTTCCTAAACTCCATCTTCAATCTAGTAGCAACATCATCTTCATCAAGAGGTTTCCTTTCCACTCCATGTTCAATAACTTCTTTAAGGCGAGTCTTCTCATCCGAGGTTATTTTACCTCCTTCGTGAGCTCTCTTTATCATTAATAAACTCAATGCATAATTAAGACAAGCATTTATTTTTTCTCTTGATACTTCAGCCATCAAATCTTCAAACTTATCAAGAAATTTCTCGCAACTTTCTGATTTATCTGTAGAAAAGGCGATAATCTTCTCCATAATGTCATTACACTTTTCAGCCTTAGTTTTTGCATATTTCTCAGCCAAAACCTCTAAAATAGTTTCTACTGTCTTCAAAGTGCTGTTAGCTGTACGATCGATTACAACTGTAATCACATATTCCTTAACCCTCTCATTCTTCTTCAAGCTTTCAATTAAATCGTTATATTTATTGTACTCACTATCTTTGTTATTACTGCTCCAATCCTCAATTTCAATTCTGAATCTTTCAAAAGTTTGTCCAACCCAAATGGGCGGAAACTTGGCTTTTGTAATCGGAGTTGTAGTTGGCAAAGATTTAATTTTTGAAGTGTTGTCCAGTAACTTTATCAGAATATCATTTTGTTGTGTTAACACATCTGTTAAGTCTGGCCCCGAGCTAATAGAATCAGCAGAGCCGTTGACTCTGTGATCACTAACCTTAGACATGTGTGTTGACTCCATGTGCATAATGAAATTAAGTCTATTTTCCAGATTTTCCTCGCACGCGTCACAGTAAGTTTGAGATGTTCTGTTATCTATTGTGAGCATCTTGTACTTAAAACAGGTCAAATTTCTGAAATGGTCCATTAAAATCTTCACGTCCTTATCCTTGAATTTCTTTGATTTCGACTTAGCACAATCATCTTCCGTACCAATATGACCAAAGAGAGGGCCATTACAAGTTTTACATTTCACAAAATCAAATTCTCCGGTAACCTTATTTATTTCCCCGAAATTCAAAAGGTTATCAATATCATTAGCAAGGTCGTTATCATTTTTGTATCCTGTGGTATCAAATGAAAACATATTTATTTATCTAAAGACCACCACCATGGATATTAGGATCATTCCAAGCCATACTGAACAAATAATTAATTTCAGTAAAATTATCAATCCCCACCTCAATAGTAAAAACTATTTCAAATATACCTAATGTGTTAATATAATGACAAATTAAAACTTTAAATGTAATCACAAAAGAAAAATGGGATTTTTTATATATATATAAATATATATATATATATATATATATATATATATATATATATATATATATATATATATATATATATATAAGTGAAAGAATGAAAAATTACAGCTAAATTTGAAGTATTAAGTTCAACTGCAAAACAAAAAGTTATCAACTACGGGAATAACAAAATAATCCGAAACTAGGCCTTTGGTGCCATTCTATATCAACAGTTCCTTATCATTCGATTTCCTCCATAGTCTACTCAAAGCTATTCTCTATACATAAAGACTGGCATTACAATCATCATGTGTTTCTCCGTGAAAGCATTACTTCGGTAAGTTTCTTCCACTACAAGCATTACCTCATGATGTGCTTCCAGCGCCAATACACAGCTCCAAGTTTAGACCTAAGCATACAGAAAGTACTTGCAATTCAGCCAAACGAAGATCTCATCCTCTGGGCTCACGTTCGTTAACCATCCGTCATTCCTGAGTCTTCCTTCAGCAAATATTCAATGTAGGGGATGTCTTGGTATCATGCTTTATACTTGAATCCAACAAGTGAAACAACAAATAAGAATCTGCCAGCTGACTTGAAAATCCCCCCATCCTGGCGGTGAAGGTGGAAGTCTACTCCATCGTCATGATATTACGTTGCAGCATTCCACATTAAACTCACTATAAACTTTTCTTGATGCTTTGAAGTTATGGAAACCGGCAGTGTGTGTAGTATAAACTTTCCTGATGTAAAAAAAAACAATTCAGATCGGACGCTCTGCTACCAAATGATAAGCAATTATTCAAGAGATGTTAGCTGTTCAACGGTTTATTAGTAACTGACTTAATATTTACACCAGAGGTGTAAGCAGAGCTCTTTGTTAACAACTTAGGATAACAATCCAATTATAAAAAAAGGCTACAATGTTAAAGTACCAATTACATCTTTAAATACATTTTGGTGGGAAACGTACATGTATCAGCATGTACAGTATGTATGTGTGTATATATATATATATATATATATATATATATATATATATATATATATATATATATATATATATATATATATATATATATATATATATATATATATACACATGTGTATATGTGTGTATATATATGCATGTATATATGCCAGACATATAAGTATTTGGTCTCTTCCCGTCTCTTGGGTAGGGAGAGAGGTGGTAAGTCCTAGAGGTATACTCGGAACCAAACCCTCCCACAAATTGGCGGAACTGCCATGTTGTAGTTAGCAAAGGGGTTGAGGTGGGAAGGGTTGAGTCTATGTGCGTGCATATCTAAATATTTACCTGTCATTTTTGACAAGTTGCGTATACTAGTGTTTGATATTATTCATCGTCATGATACATAACATACATAATTTCCATCCACAAATTCAGTTATCAGAAGTTTTTCACGTTCTAAAGCTTGAAGAGAAGTTTCTTATTCCTTGCTAATTTTATAAAACCTGAATGAAGTTTATTTGATGATTAAGGAAATAATAAATGATTGTTATTACACTGCTCCTCTAGTTATATAACTATTTAAAGGAAGTTATTTTACTAGAGATCTGCATTTCAAGTATTTGTAATTCCCTATACTATTAGACCTGTATTTAGTATTCTGAGAGTTACAAAAGGTTCATGTAATAACATTTTTAAAATCAGGTTAGATTTTCTCATTAATTTATTTGTCATACATATGATTTTTGTATGATAATGTGCTAGAAATAAATTATGTTCCCGTGTGTATTTATTATAAATGTTGAAGTAATAAAACTTTTTATTATTACCAAAATTTAATTTCTTTTAGAGATAAACAAATGTTGTGTTTTACTGAAATTGGTAAATTCCTAATACGAAGTTGCAATGTAGCTTTGGTCCATCAATGTACAGTAACTGGTCTAATGTAAACTTGCAAAAGTATCCAGCAATTCATGTTTCGTCCTTTTTACAGTGACTTTATTTGTTTACTTTAACACAATATTAATTGAGTGCCATAGGTAGTATTTGTACATACATACATACATATACCAAGGCACTTCCCCCAATTTTGGGGGGTAGCTGTCATCAACAAATGAAACAAAACAAAAAAGGGGACCTCTACTCTCTACGTTCCTCCAGCTTAACAAGGGACTCAACCGAGTTCAGCTGGTACTGCTAGGGTGCCACAGCCCACCCTCCCACATTATCCACCACACATGAAGCTTCATAATGCTGAATCCCCTACTGCTGCTACCTCCGCGGTCATCTAAGGCATCGGAGGCAGCAGCAGGGCCTACCGGAACTGCGTCACAATCGCTCGCCATTCATTCCTATTTCTAGCACGCTCTCTTGCCTCTTTCGCATCTATCCTCCTATCACCCAGAGCTTTCTTCACTCCATCCATCCACCCAAACCTTGGCCTTCCTCTTGTACTTCTCCCATCAACTCTTGCATTCATCACCTTCTTTAGCAGACAGCCATTTTCCATTCTCTCAACATGGCCAAACCACCTCAACACTTTCATATCCACTCTAGCTGCTAACTAATTTCTTACACCCGTTCTCACTCTCACCACTTCGTTCCTAACCCTATCTACTCGAGATACACCAGCCATACTCCTTAGACACTTCATCTCAAACACATTCAATTTCTGTCTCTCCGTCATTTTCATTCCCCACAACTCCGATCCATACATCACAGTTGGTACAATCACTTTCTCATATAGAACTCTTTTTACATTCATGCCCAACCCTCTATTTTTTACTACTCCCTTAACTGCCCCCAACACTTTGCAACCTTCATTCACTCTCTGACGTACATCTGCTTCCACTCCACCATTTGCTGCAACAACAGACCCCAAGTACTTAAACTGATCCACTTCCTCAAGTAACTCTCCATTCAACATGACATTCAACCTTGCACCACCTTCCCTTCTCGTACATCTCATAACCTTATTCTTACCCACATTAACTCTCAACTTCCTTCTCTCACACACTCTTCCAAATTCTGTCACTAATCGGCCAAGCTTCTCTTCTGTGTCTGCAACCAGTACAGTATCATCTGCAAACAACAACTGATTTACCTCCCATTCATGGTCATTCTCATCTACCAGTTTTAATCTTCGTTCAAGCACTCGAGCATTCACCTCTCTCACCATTCCATCAACATACAAGTTAAACAACCACGGTGACATCACACATCCCTGTCTCAGCCCCACTCTCACCGGAAACCAATCACTCACTTCATTTCCTATCTTAACACATGCTTTACTACCTTTGTAGAAACTTTTCATTGCTTGCAACAACTTTCCACCAACTCCATATAACCTCATCACATTCCACATTGCTTCCCTATCAACTCTATCATACGCTTTCTCCAGATCCATAAACGCAACATACACCTCCTTACCTTTCGCTAAATATTTTTCGCATATCTGCCTTACTGTAAAAATCTGATTCATACAACCCCTACCTCTTCTAAAACCACCCTGTATTTCTAAGATTGCATTCTCTGTTTTATCCTTGATCTTATTAATCATTACTCTACCATAAACTTTTCCAACTCCGCTTAACAAACTAATACCTCTTGAATTACAACACTCATGCACATCTCCCTTACCCCTATATAGTGGTACAATACATGCACAAACCCAATCTACTGGTACCATTGACAACACAAAACACATATTAAACAATCTCACCAACCATTCAAGTACAGTCACACCCCCTTCCTTCAACATCTCAGCTCTCACACCATCCATACCAGATGCTTTTCCTACTCTCGGTTCATCTAGTGCTCTCCTCACTTCATCTATTGTAATCTCTCTCTCATTCTCATCTCCCATCACTGGCACCTCAACACTTGCAACAGCAATTATATCTGCCGCCCTATTATCCTCAACATTCAGTAAACTTTCAAAATATTCCGCCCATCTTTTCCTTGCCTCCTCTCCTTTTAACAACCTTCCATTTCCATCTTTCACTGTCTCTTCAATTCTTGAGCCAGCCTTCCTTACTCTCTTCACTTTTTTCCAAAACTTCTTCTTATTCTCTTCATATGAATGACCCAATCCCTGACCCCACCTCAGGTCAGCTGCCCTCTTTGCCTCACGTACCTTGCACTTTACTTCCACATTTTTCTCTTTATATTTTTCATACTTCTCTACACTATTACTCTGCAGCCATTCTTCAAAAGCCCTCTTTTTCTCTTCCACTTTTACCTTCACTCCTTCATTCCACCATTGACTGCCCTTCCTCATGCTGCCTCCAACAACCTTCTTGCCACACACATCACTTGCAATCCCAACAAAACTTTCTTTTACTAACTTCCACTCCTCTAAATTACCAGTTTTTCTTACTTTCACTTCGTCATATGTCATTTTCAACCTTTCCTGATATTTACTTTTTACCCCCGGTTTTATTAGCTCTTCAACCCTCACTAGCTCCCTTTTACATTCACCTACTCTATTCCCTCACTCTTTTGCTACAACTAATTTTCCTTCCACCAAAAAATGATCAGACATACCGTTAGGCATACCCCTAAACACGTGCACGTCTTTCAATCTTCCAAACATTCTTTTAGTTATCAACACATAATCCATTAATGCCCTTTCTACTACTCTTCCATTTGCCACTCTTACCCATGTATACTTATTTTTATCTTTCTTTTTGTAAAAGCTTTTACTTATCACCATCTCTTGCTCAACACACATATCCACCAGGCTCTCACCACTCATTTTCACCTGGTACGCCATACTTCCCAATGACACCTTCTACCTCTCCAGCGCCCACTCTAGCATTTAAATCACCCATGACAACTACGTAATTCCTTCTACCCAGTCCTTCTACACACCTAGTTAATTCATTCCAGAACTCATTCCGCTCTTCTTCACTTTTCTCACTACCTGGCCCATACGCACTGACAAATGGCCAACATTCCCTACCCAACCTAACCCTTACCCACATTAACCTAGATGATATCTCCTTCCATTCCACTACTTTACCTGTCATCCATTCACTCAGCAATAAAGCCACACCCTCTCTCGCTCTTCCCCTTTCAATCCCAGACACTCTACCAGACATTTCACCAAACATCACTTCACCCTTTCCTTTTATCTTCGTCTCACACAAGGTCAATACATCCATCCTTCTATTCCTAAACATACTTCCAATTTCACATCTTTTACTCTCTATCGTACTACATCCACGCACATTCAAACACCCCAAAACTAGAGTCCCCAGTCACTCTCCCCCCAGCTCCATCTCTTTGTTGCTGTCTCACAGGATGTAGATACAGGAGAGGGGGTTCCCAGCCCCCTCATCCCGTCCCTTTTAGTCGCCTCTTACGACACGCAGGGATAACGTTGGCGCTATTCTAATTTTTATATGCCCCCGTGGCCACAGGGGGGCATATTTGTAAAAGTAAAAAAAAAATGTAAGCACTCAACTCAAGATTTGCTTTGCTATTTGTGTTCTGAAATTCAAAAACTGGACTTGCGATCAAAATAAAAATGAATTATGGAAACAAAAAGGACATATTGGAAACAGAATTACTAAAAAAAGACCAAGAAGTGGAAAAGTATCAGCATAGAAATATCCGTAAAACTGTACATATGAATAAATAAAAAAGAACTTAAGCTTATGTTAGGTAGGTAGTGCTTACTAATTTACCTCCTTACCTCTCCTTAATAACAAAATGGTCATTGGAAGAAAGACAGTGGAGGGAAGTAGATTTAAAGATATAGCAAGGAAAAGAGAGGGGCATAGAAATACTTTAATGAAACTTATTAGTGGACATGATCATCATTATGATAACGAAAGCCTTGGTACTATGAAGAAGTGATACCAGTCACAGCAGAAATTTAAGACTTCATATTCTTGTGCCAAACATGGATATATTGAGAAAAATGTGTGTTGAAGATCCAGTTGGGTCAGCATGACTGGCTGGAAGGAAGGAATGAAAATATACTTTAGCTGTAAGTGTTTTATGGTGAAGATGAGAAGGAAAATGTAAAAGTTCACGTACACAATCTCAGACAAATGATAGCCTATAGGTAATTTGAGGTTTGGTCACCTACAGGTATTTTTGTTTAAGCTAGGGTAGGTATCAAAACTAAGTTTTTCAGTAAAATAACTGTTGATATTAAAGGTAATTTCACAAAATATAGATTGAAAGAAATGTTTAATTTGTCAAGTATAAAAATCTGTACATGTGTATTCATTATCTTATGTATTACAGTGAAAAACAGATTGTTGGCAAATGTATAGAAAATTAGATCTTCTAATGAAGGAAATTAGATTCTAAGTCTACTGATGAATTTTGAAAGATTGTGTCACAAAGAACATATGAAATAGAAGACATCACATACATAATTAATTTTATGTACAGTATCAGCTAACTACAATTGAACAGGTGACAAGCTTAAGTAAAAGGCTCAAATTCATAGGTCAATCCTTTTAAGATTTAAGTGTTCTGGGAAACCTACCTGATAATAGTAATTATATAATACTTTGGAAGATAGCATTGTATTTCCTTTAGAATTTTTAAACTGCATTACTCAAAATGCAATGAAAAGTACCGTACTTAGGCCTGGTTAAATAAGTTCTTGAAAGACACAAAATCTCATTTTGGAATAGACACATCATTTATGTGGAACTCCTTTTTAAATGCCAATGTCTACCCTAAGATTGAAAATTTCCTGTTTTCTTTTCATTCAAAAGGCCTCCCCCTTTAGTTAGTTATTGAGTGAATCTGGAGATTGATGACACCTATCTAGGTGGGAGTACGCCAAAGTTACCCGAAATCCAAATTGTTTTTTTTTTAAGTCTAGGTTTATAAACTTTTTGATAGAGAATGTCTTTTGAAATTGCTATAAATGCCTGTGAGAGTAGTTCAAGTGACTTGGTGAAGGTGTGTCAGCTACAGGGTTTTGTTTTGTTGTATTGTTTTGAGGAATGTGGTAGCAATTCCTCTTCTTGAGAATTATAATCAGCTGATAGCTGATTGCTCTAACAGTCCAAAACGTAAAAGTAAATTAATGTGCAGTTCATGGAAAAATCTAGAGAAGACTATGCTAGTTAATTGTAATAAATTAGATACTGAAATGCCACTCAAACTACTTTCTGGTTTTCTGGAGTTAATAGTACCATAGTAAGCTTCATACACTTACTACATGCTTCATTTGTGAATTTAAGAAGACCTCTGACAGTGCTTCTAGCGTAACCTGCCCTGTTTTGTACGCTATACTAACTTCTCAAGTTTTGTCTAGTGGTTCTGGTTTGCCCATCAGTAGGCTTTTGATGGTACACTGCATTATATAGTGGATCGTCTCTCGGGAGCCTCGGTCTCACAATTAGTTCAGATCCATCCTCCTATTGTGTAACCTTTGTATTTCCTTGATCCGATCTGCTTTATATGACCATTGGATTCTAAGATAGAAGACCATAATGGCAGCTGGAACTTTTTAGTGCCTCATTGGCCTTTCCTTATAGTCTTTTTATACTTGGCTCTCTAATTTCCTGAACTTCCTCTTTCTAGTTTCCACTTCTTGTTTTAGGAACAAGTCCTTCCTAATGGTAAGTCTTATGAGAGTAGAAATCTATTTTGGTGTGTTTAAAGTAGTTTATAATATAATGCTAATGAATAATCTGAAATTACTTACTCTCTTGACCAATTTGAAAAATTATCAATTAAACACATTGTTGCCATAGTTTTATTTCTTGTGTGTATGATGCTATTCTTACTACTTGCACTGACCAGCCATTAATATTGTAACAACTCCATATTCTTTTATCTTGAAACAGCTGTAAGAAGATCCCAAGGGCCATTGAGGCAACACCAAAAGAAAGAAGTAGATACCAAGTCGTTATTGTTGGGTGTGGTGCGGCTGGTATCGGAGCAGCCAGAGAACTTACGTCACATGGAATTAATTCTGTGCTTATATTAGAAGGTTAGTTAAATTGTGGTTGAGTTATTTGTGCCATATATTTGGTCAGCAAAATACTGTATTGTATCCAATGCCAGAGACAATATGACCCTTCAGGCTGTAAATGGATTTGATTATTCAGAATTCTTTAGCTTTCAAGGAATTGCTGTGAAAGGTGCTTTAAAAAAAAAAATCCACTTTTGAAGTGTTTGTATTATCTCTCATTTGCTAGTTTATAACTTCAGTGCTTTACAATGGGGTATTCATAATGACCATGATTCTGCTTAGCACATCCAAAAAATTTTCCAAACAGTCCTGATGGACCCTCAAGGTCATTAAATAATCTAGATTATAGAATGATCTTAGCATATCATATAGTCCAGTCAAGGATTTGCTTGATAAAAGATACCTCTCTGAAAATTGAACAACCAACTTTCACTCTCCCTGTGCTCATCATATCTGTCATCTCACTCAAAATACCCTTCTGATAGTCAGTATATACTACAACCCTTGAGCTTATTTCCATAGTCTGATTAAACTGTAGCTGGAAACCAGTTTAGAAATAGTTCAAGTCATCATGTTGATTAGTAAAGGTGTGCATTGGAACACTAAAAATATTTTGAATCTGTGGAAATCTTGACAGATTATGAATGCTGCTCATGTTTGAAGGTCTAAAGGCCACTTAAGAATGGCTAAGTCAAGGGACAAGGGACAGCACAGTGTCCTAGAGACCCACCATATATGCATATGATCAGTGCTCAAGCCCCCTCTCATCAAGCTATAACCAGATAGAACCAGGCAAGGGCTGCTGATGACTCCGCAGATAGACTTATCAGCTCCCGCAAATACCCAATCCCTAGCTCAGAAGGAGGATGAAATTACAGAGGCTTCTGGAAACTATTGGTCTTGAGCATGGTTCGATTACCCATCCAACGTATTGCCAGGCAGGAACTTTTCCAGCTGGCCACTTTAAAGGACTAATTGCCTTTGCCTAATGCAGACTTTTATCACAGTTCTTACTTATTTACATTTAATCACACTCTTGGATAATTTATATTCAATCACACTCTTGGATATTCATTCCTCATTGAGTCCAATTATCATTGACACCCAGATACAGTACTCAATATGTCAGTCAAGCATAGACCTTCAGTGCTCCTGTATCCAAAACTAATTATTTTTAGTCTCTTATTAGTTTACTGTATTCATACACCCCTACTGACTTAAAACTTATAATACTGTGTGGATCAGAGGTGTGGATACAGAGAAAGTTGAAAAAAGATTTTGATAAGGTGACACTACAGCCCCTGGATACGATGGAATAACTGCGATGATATTGGCCGAAAAGGAAGTGACTCCCAGAATACTTACAAGATTATTTTGTAGAATGTGGCATAAGACAAAACCTAATGAATGGGAGCTAGGAGTGTGGCTGAAAATGGCAAAAAAAGATCTGACTGAGTCATCACACGTCAGTTGTCATGAAAAAATATAATTTTTTTATTCTAAAGAGGCTAGAGAGAAATATTAAGACATGTACAGCAATGTGTAGAATATAGGAATCAACAATTTTGTGGAGAGTCCTGCGTTATTATGTTTCTATTAAATATGTAAATTTGAGTAAGTCTATTCGTGAGCATAGTAAGTGCAAAGTTAATGTTAGTAGAGTCCTATCAAATAAATTTCCAGTGAACAGTGGAATACTCCAAGGGAATATGTTGTCACATATGTTGTTTATCCTTCTCATGGATTTTGTAATGCATAGAACAGTTGGAGATGGCAGAGAAGGATTGGACTGGATTGTTAATAGGAAGTTAGCTGACCTAGAGTATGCTGATGATGCTGTCCTTATTAGCAGAACACATCAGGATTTGCCGTGCTTGCTTACCAGAATGCATTAAATATCACAGGAGGTTGGGCTCATTTAGAAGAAATACATTTCATTGGAAGGAAAAAGGACTAATGAGGTAGAAGGATTAAAATATTTAGGAACTATGATCTCTAATATAGGGTCTTTAGAATCGGAGTTTAATGAAAGATTGAAAAAAGCAAATCAGACAATGGCTAGGTTGAATAAAGTTTGGAAAAAAAATTGCCTGAAATTACACAAAAAAAATCAGGCTATATATCAGTTTAGTGAGATCAGTGTTACTGTATGGACATGAGTCGTGGTATGACAGTAAAACAATACCCAACAGATTTTGTAGATTTGAGAACAAAGCCCTAAGAAGAATATTGGGAGTTAAATGGCAGGATGAGATCATGGTGAAGGGCAGATGGATATCGTTTGGGCATGCTCTTTGCCCTCCCCAAGAGAGATTAGTTCACCAGACTTTCAACTGGGCTCCTCAAGGCACTAGAAGAGTTGGAAGACTCAGACCTACATGGCTGAGGACTATGAAGCGTGAAGTAGGAAATGACGAATGGAGAAGTATTGAATCAGAAGCTCAAGATAGAGACGACTGGTGAAATCTAACTGAGACCCTTTGCGTCAATAGGCGTATGAGGAGATGGTGATGAGACTGCAGTGTATTATTATAAGGCTCATGGTAAAAATGTCACCTTCCAATGAGGATGTTCCAAAGAGATAAATTGATTTGTGGTTGTGAAATAGATTGATAGGGCAATTTGAGATGGTTCAAATATGAGATAGGAAGTGATATAGAATAATTATCAGAAAACATGTAGATATAGAAGTAGCAAGAAGAAACCCCAAAGGAAGGCAAAAGAAGTAATTGAAAAGGGAGTTGATTAAGGACCTGGACCATATGACATTTCATTAAGAGAAATTCAACACCAAGCCACATTGAGGAAAATCCTGGTAATGACAGTGATGATGATGGTGGCACAAAGCCTGCTTAAATTAACAAAAACTTCATGAGGAATAGTAGAACATATTGGACTATCATAGTTACTGGTCTCAAACAAGTCCTTCACCAGCACACCAACCTTCTGGAATTATCAATGTCCCCTTCTGTTACAGACTAGAACTACTTGACAGTATGCACATAAATAAAATTACTCAACACTCATAAAATCATATTAACATAATGAAGTCATTCTTATATCTCACCATTACCAATACAGTATTACAAGACTTTCTAGAACGTACCTCAGAGTTAAATGATGCACTATGACCTTCGAATAGTTACACAAGCAGTTTAGAATTGTATTCGATATTCATAACTAGTGTTTCCTTGTGTTGGTGTTTCTTCCCTTTTGACATCTTCCTCACTAATAGCAATTATGGAATCTGTTTATCTTCATCACTATTCATCAAATCTAAGCTATAGATAGTTTGTTTACAAATTTAGATATTGTAAACATTACTTGAAAGTTTAAATAATATACAGTATTAAATACTAATAAAAAAAATGGAAAACATAATCTTGGGTAAACTTTCCTCAGTGATTATTTTATACAATTTTTTGTCTGAACAAAAGATTTGTTTCTCTTTCATTGATGCAGGAAGCGGTAGAGTTGGGGGCCGCATCAACACCATTAAAACAAGCGAGTCAAGTCATGTTGACTTGGGAGCTCAGTGGATCCACGGAGAAGTTAACAATGCAATACACGAATATGCCAAATCGAGAAATCTATTATATGATTTTGTTTCTGTAGATGGAGAAGGTGAGATTCTTATGTTGAAAGTGTTGTAAAAAATGCTTTTGAAGCTATTTTTTTTATCATAACTGAATTCTTGTTAAAACAGTGATGTAAAAAAAAGTAAACAAAACCAAAGCGCAGTGACTTATTGAAAGATACTGACAGTATTTGGGACACCTTGATTTTTGCAGGAGATTTTTACACAGAAAATGGCAACCTTATACCAGCCAATATAGTTGAAGAAATTATGACTGTCATGGATAAAGCTGATGATAGTTTGAAGGATATGTCCAATGCCCCACTAATCCTTTCAGTAGGAAAATTTTTCGAAGAAACATTCAAGAAATATGTCTCTTCGTGTCATCGCGATTCTCCAGAGACGGTGAAACTAAAGGAAGCACTATATGAGTGGTACATGAGGTATATAGATAGGGAAACTTGAATATATACTTTGTATAGCTTGATTATATTATCTAAAGTTTCTAAAAAGTAAAGTAAAAGGAACTATTTTTTCTTTCTAATCTCAGACTTTTCATACAGTAATTAATGTGCTGTGTCTTATGAATATATGCAATGCATGTACTGTACAGAACTAAATACAGTACAAAGATTGTATTATCTATTTTCTATAAAGAAACTAAAAGGGACTACAGTATTTCATCTTCTTAGTTTCTTATTTGTTCTAGCACTACTATATACAAACATGATGCTCTTTATGTAGGACTATTATTTCAGCGGTAGCTGAAACCGCCATTAAAGTTTTTGCGAGGTGTAGCTACCCTCCACTAGTTAGTGGAATTGGGTAGTGGGGGTAGACCCACCACCCCACTCACACTTACACTAGTAAACAACCGCCACTTGTTATTTAAGCTCGGTAGAGGAAAGATATAGTCTTACTCGCCCGTCAAAACCTTATAACACTGGTTACGATTAAAAACAACAGGCCTGAAAGTTTAAGAATTCCTTTTTTCTTTCAGATGGTGACCCCAGACTTCCCTTTTGTATGAACTCCGTTGCTTCCCTTAGCGAAGCAATGATGCCCACCTCCAAGGGAAGGCTCTTATTTCTCCTTGGACCTTTTGGATCTCCCCGCTAAAGAATGATTCCGAGGGTATTAGAGTTTACCGCAGCACCTTCTGCTTCTGCTCACCTTCATTCCTTCAACACCGGTATAGGAAGGAGAGCATTGGCAGACTGATTCCCTTCAGGGTTTCCAGTCAGGGGATACCTTAGGGATAAACCAAGAAACTGGCTTTGGCTATGTTTTACAGGCAGATCTCGATGCTGACCAACTTGAACAAAGCTTGTTGACGGGAAGCAGAGAGCCCTGCCCAGGGATCTGCCTCCAAGTGTTGGACAACTTTCCCTTTCGAGGGAGAGTTAACCTCCACCATGTGTTGGGCAACTTTCCCCTCTGAGGGAGTTAACCTCCACCAGCCAGTATTCTTCCTGCTTGCGGGTAGAATTGCCGACACCAGCAACAGGGGTCGGTTGCCTTTCCCGCCTGCAGGACAGGCTGCAGGAGAGGACAGATGTCTACACATTCCCATCTTTCTGCATAGTAAGGAGGCTTCTAAACAAGTTGGGGCATCACAAGATCTTTTGATGACCTTAATATCTCAGTTGTGACACCAGGCAGAATGGTTCCCAGACCTTCTGTATGTGTTCACGGAGGCACGAAGAGAGCTCCTCCACTTCCCGATATACTCAGACAACCATGTGGAGACCTTCCATCAAGTGATTCCATCAATTTGTCTTCACGCCTGAAGGCTATCAGCAACTCCTCGAAAAGAATGGAAGGATACCTCTGGGGAAACATCTGCGTTAGTATATCAGGCAAAGTGGACCATCCTTTATGGTTGATGTCTGAGACGGGGTATCTCTCCCCTCAGTGCCACTATAACAACAGAGCGGAGCTCTGGTTGTACCTCAGAGAGGAGAACTTTATTTGGTATCGGCAATGAAAGGCCATCATTTGGCCTTAAGCCCCGTTTAAAACTGAACAAAGCTAACATTCCTTCCTCAACAGAATGGTCTGTCCTTGCACGAAATTTTGAGCGCACCTGCCTTCATTTGGGAATCAGAACTCCTCCTGGGAATATAGTGGAAATACTATGTTCACTAAAAAGAGCACCGTCTTTGTCAAGCAGTAGGTAGTGACTTGACGAGGAAGATGGTCTTTTTCCTAGCTCTAACCTATGCAAAGAGTCAACGAGCTACATGGTCTGTCCCATGACATCGCCCATTCATAGGGATGAGGGCAAGTAACACTCGGTTTCATTTGCAAGTCATAGCCAAGGCTCAAAATCCAGCTGGAGCACATCCTAGAATCAGGCCCTACCAGATTTAGTTTCCGTTCTGTAATACTGTAGATAACCCAGACCGATTGTTTTTCTGCCCTGTAAGGGCAAGGAGGAAATGCTTGATAAAAACCTCCAGAGTCCGCCCTGAAATCAGCAGGCTCTTGGTGAGCACAAGGAAAACAAGAGGAAGCTTACAAAAAACTCTACATCTTCCAGTATTAGACAGGAAATTGAAAGCCATGCAACCAGGCTCCTCACCTTCCAGTCGTCATAACTATGCTCATGAAGTATGGTGTTAGCACACTGGTGCTCAAGGAATTTTTCTGGGACGCAGGTGTTACAAACGGGTGTGTGGAAACGGCAAACAACAGCCACCACCCAATACAGTACCAGAAAAACATAACCCACAAGAACCTGGATATATTTTCCTTAGGACCTCTGTAGTGGCAGTACAAAATGTGGTCAGTAACACTTCAGCTCCCTTGTAAGACAAGTAGCTGTTGGTTAAACAATGTTACCCACGAGTAAGTCTAGGATAAGCGTGTGAGTGACTGGCCACTTACTATTTCATCCTCCCCTCTTTTGGGGTTCAGCATCTGAGGAACTCTGCGAGCTGACCTCTTCTAACTGCAGGTGGGTAGCATGCCATTTGTGTAACCGATATATGTTTATATATTTGTAATGTCCCCATACTCCAAGCAGGTAAGAGTCAGGTAATGTCCAGGTTAAGTGAGGAGTTTGGCTCCAAATTACGCTTACCTGGTCAAGTCACAGTGCCCTCTAAACATCTCGTACGAAGCATAGAGTGGTCCCCTGGGACAATCACCAGTCAGGTTATAGGGCTTCCACCCACCATGGAGTGAGTGTCCTACGTAAAGAGTGTAAGGTTTGTATATAGTGGCGGAACAAATGACAAACTTGGAATAATATGTATTCTTCCTAACTATACTAGTCCGGTCTTCACCTTCTCCCAGAAGTCCTGCCGCAATTGTAAAGTGACAGTTGTTTACTAGTGCAGGTGTGAGCGGGGTGTTGGTTCTATTCCCGCTGCCCCCTTCTGCTAACTAGCAGAGGGTGGGTACACTTCGCAAAAGTTTTAATAGCTGGTTTCAGCTATCGCAGAGATAATACTTCTACATAAAGAGCCCCAGGTTTGTATACAGGGTAGTTAGAAAAAATATAAATTATTCCAAATTTTTTCATATTTCATTATTAATGTACTGCTTTATAAATATATGTAAGGTATGTACAGTTTTAAGTGTAAGGATTGTATTATCTTGTTTCTTAACGTAAGCTAAAAGGGACTACTATTTCATCTTCCTAATTTCATGTAGTCATTATTAATGTACTGTGACATGAATATATGTAATACTCATACAGTACTTAGTATAAGGATTGTAATTTTCCATGCCTGTTATTCTGGAAGGTGGCAGAGGGTAGACAATGCATGTGATTGCCTCCCATCTTTATCGGCACATTGCTGGGGACGATACATATTTTGTGAGGGGAAGGAGAATATGAACCCTAAGAATGGATTTTCATCTATTGTCGAAGCAATTCTTAGAGAGACGAGGGCTGATGTTTTGCTGAATAGTGAAGTTAGCAGGTAAGTAATAGACTACCACTTTATGATACAGTATAGATAATGTTTAGCTTTTATGTATTGTATCTTGAATTTAAATTTTCTTCTTGGTTGGAGAAGTATTTAATAACAGAGAATCCTTATGGAAATTGTCCAAAAAAAGATTTCTTGGTACAGTACACTTCAAGTTAGGAGGGATCTAAACCATGGAAGAAAAGAAAAGTACAGTTCCTTGATATTATTTGACTTGAATTTAGCTTTCAAGCACGAAAAGCAATGCTACTAGTAGTGACTTATGTAATGTAAATAAATAGCTACAATATTTGTGAAACAAGAGTTTGGTTTCTTATGAAGTGATTGCTATACATACAATTATCCTTGTTAAATGCAGTTGGAGCTAGGTTTGAAATGATTACCATGGGTACAGACAGTAATGAATGTAGCTTATTGGTCTTTATCATTTTTATGCTTTTGAGTGCCATGAACTGTCATTTACAACCAGTAATTATCAATTTTTTATTGTGTTTTATTGTTTACTTAATGGAAATTTTACAACGTTTGTAAAATTATAAATCAGTAGAAGGGAAGTTTAATCAGTTATATGATGATAAATGTTGCAAAGTCCTACCTTGTATAGATAAGTTGAGGAAAATGGTGAGGCATTGGATCTCCTAGGGTTAAAGGATGTTCATATAAAAAAAAGAGATAGATTTTAAATTGGCATTAGAGCTATTAATAGTATAATCAACTAGAAATGGTGTCGGATTCACTTTATTTATCAGTGATACCTTCCAAGATTTGTATAGGTATGATGTAATGATAGGCTGCTCTTTTCAGGAGGCTTCTTTTGTTCTTAGTTGTGTGAGTAAAAGTTTGTTGCAGTGGTGGGTTGCGTTTTTCTCGGGGGGGTTTTTTGTTCTTAGGTGTGTAAGTAAAATTTTCTTGCAATTAATGTACGGTCAGTCCTCCATCTTCATAAGGTTTAGATAACAGAGATATCAGTGAAGAGCAAATAGCCGCTTAATATTTGGGCCCTAGGGTGAATCAACTAATCACCCCAGAAACAGATAACCACTACCTATGACTAACACTATAAGTAACTCTTTTTGCATTGTTTCTACGTAGTTTCTAGCATGGTTTTGTACACATACTGATTCTGTAGTGTATATTACTGCAATACAGTATTTGAAAAGTTCTCTCACTACAGTACAGCTTAATTAGCTAAAGTTAGTCCACACATCACTCAAAAGTAATTGCCATCATCGTGAGGTCTCCTCACAACCCTAACAACTCATCACCTAATACGTAGGCTGGGATTATGTATGCATTGTATTTTATGTAATGTACTGTAAATACACTGTTATTAGTTTTTTAATTTATGCATAAATAACTAGGAGAATTAACAGCAGAAATATGATGATGAAGACTCTAAAGGTCATGCACAACATTTTCCATAGTGTACAAAATTCTATGCTATGAAATCTTGTGACACATGATACAATCCGTAAAGTGCAGTAGTAGCATTCAATATGGAACATGAAGTATATACTGTATGTATGCACACTCCTAAGTAAACTGTCCGTAACATCCATGTAAGTTAACACTTTATGCTTGGAACCAACATTTGTGAGTTACTTTTGCGATCAAGGACATTAGGAGAATGAGAAATAGTCTGCCAAAGAAGTTCAGAGTGGGAAATCATGAGAAGGCTGGGTGTAAAGAATCACGAGTGGTTTAAAAACGTTGGGTTGTATACAGCTGTCATAACAGAAATGATGATGCGATGATGATCCGCGAAGAATCAAAACTTTCTATCTATTTACCAAGGCCCTTCCTCCAATTTTGGGGGGTAGCCAACCTAAAAAAAAAAAGAACCAAAAGGGGAATTGTCCTCTCTTTGCTCCTCCGAGCCTGATGAGGAATTCAGCCAAGTTTGACTGGTACTGCTAGGGTGCCACAGCCCACCCTCCCCCATTATTCACCACAAATGAAGTTTCATATGTTGAATCCCTTACTGCTGCTGCCTCATCGGTCACCAAGGCAACTAAAGGAAGCAGATTTCAGTGAGAAAAATTTAAACGGGGAAGATGAAGGGGTGACTTTATTCATTTTATATTTTACTGTTAATTCATGTTAATGTATGGTTGATGATATGTGATTTTCAATGTTATTTGATTATGTTACCTCTTAGGTCTGATTAGTGAATCATGCATTTTAAAATGGATTATCTTTATTTTTTCAATATTAAACTTAGCCGGTGATCATATAAGCTGCAGCTCTGCTGCCCGACAGAAAAACCTACGGTCAAAATACGCCAGCGATCGCTATGCAGGTAGGGGGTGTACATCAACAGCGCCATCTGTCGAGCAGGTACTCAAGTACTCCATGTAAACACAGAACCAATTTTCTCTCTGTCGTGCCACCGGCAAGACCTACTAAATTCGCTGTTGCTTACTGGATTGGTTTTCACAGATTTTGGTGAAGTACACATTTCTAGTTATTAGCTTTCGCTTTGCAGAGGTTATCTTCAATACATCCTTGCATTCTTTTATTGATTTTTGGATTATTTGTTGACGACTTGGATAGATTTTGAATTCCCCTTTGACTAATTCAATATGGCTGACCCTTCTCAAGTCCCTAAATACAGAAAGTGTAGTGCTAGGGACTGTTCAAGGCGTCTTCCGAAGGCCTCTATCGATCCGCACACCGTTTGTTCCAATTGTCGGGGTAAAACCTGTCAATTGGAAGATCGATGTGAGGAATGCGTTGGGCTTTCGGAATTCGATTTTCTCGAATTCCTGAAATATTCACGTAGGCTAGAGAGAGATAGAGTCAGGAGAAGTTCATCTCGCTCCGTTGATATTTCCTCTCCCCATGCCCCACAACCTATTCCTGCCCCTGTAGTGGTTGCTCCTGATCCCCCTTCTGGCACTCAACAACCTTCGATGGCAGATATGATGCGTGCCATCCAGGCTCTGGGTGAGAGAGTCGAGTCATTGGCGAGTGACCGTAACCAACTCATGGCAGACGTCAAGGAGTTGAAGGGTAAGAGTGCAGTGGGTAGTGACAAAGTGAGTGGTAGTGTTGTGGAAAGTGTTAGTGTTGCGCTTGAGGGTGCGTCTGTTCGTGCCTGTCGTCCTCCCAGTCCGGGACCTCTTGCAAGCTCCCAAGCCCAGGGGAGAAGCAATGTCGTACGACCAAAGGGTTCGACAGGCTTTAATCAGCGGACAGACGTTCCCTCCGTGGTTTCGGACGTATCTTACCAAGATCGCCCCACCCACAAGAAGACGAGAGAGCCCATTTATTCCTCGTCTGCGGAAGATGTTTCTCGGAAGAAACAATGGACCAAGGTCTCACGGCCTCTTAAACGCAAGTCGGTCCCTTCCGCGCAAGTCCAACGGCCCAGTTGTAGCCACTGGGTCAGTTCGGACTCGCTGCAGTCTTCCGATGACTGCACACCTCCTAAGAGAGGCAAAGCGGTACCGCAACAGGCAGTAACACCGTCTGTTGCCGCACCTGCTACTGTAGACCCTAAGTGGTCTTTGCTGCAGACCATGCAGACGCAGTTAACATCTTTAATGCAGGACTTTCGTGCGGAGAAGGTTGACGCTGCTCCCGTTAGCCTACAACCAACCACGGTTGTGCGTCCAGTGGACGCTGAGGCTACCTTCTCCCGCACTCCAGCTGTGAGAGTCCCGCCACCCATGCGCAGTGTACCCTGCCAGCCGCATGTTGACGTTCAGCGACGCACGGAACCCTCCGTTGACGTTCGCGAGTTACAACAACAACCTAAGTTGTTTTGTTTTGACACGGTGCGTCAACTTCCGCAACCCAGTGTGGTTACCACCACTCGCCCACAGCAGACTAGACAGTCAGGAGTAGACGCTTTGCGCCCCCGTGCTGCTATGGTTGTTGCCAGCTCACAGACTGGCCAACAGTTCCATGACGTTGCGTCCAGTGCAGTCACGCATGCACCCGTGCTGCCGGACTCAGCTGTCCAGCCAATTCCTACTCCTTTGCCGCTTCCTCCTCAGTATTCAGACGATGGACTCTCTGATGATGACGACGCTGCACACCTTGACGACCCGCACACGGACATCGACGAACCCAAGACCACGCCTCCCTCCTTGGACTTTAGAAAAGTTCTTGCACTGTTCAAGGAGATGTATCCTGATCAGTTTGTTTCTGCAGCCCCACGCTCTCCTCCATCTGAGTTCGCTTTAGGCACGCAGTCATCCGCGCCTGCCTTTACGAAGCTCGTCCTCGCCCGCTCGTCCAAGAGAGCTTTAAGAGTGTTGGGAGATTGGATGCAGTCCAAAAAGCACCTTGGGAAGACAGCATTCTTGTTTCCCCCTGCGAAACTCGCTTCCAGATCGAGCGTCTGGTATGCCACGGGAGAAGTTCTCGGCTTGGGAGTTCCTGCCTCTGCCCAGGGCGACTTCTCAAGTCTAGTAGACTCTCCCCGCAGGCTAGCCATGAGACGCTCCAAGATTTGTTGGACTCCTTCAGACTTAGACCATCTGATGAAAGGAGTGTTCAGAGCCTTCGAGGTTTTTAACTTTTTGGATTGGTGTTTGGGAGCGTTGAGCAGGAAGACCTCCCCTTCTGACAAGGAAACTTCCATGCTCATTATGTCCTGCATGGACAAGGCCATACGGGACGGTTCCAGTGAGCTTGCGGCTTCGTTCGTTTCCGGGGTCCTCAAGAAACGGGAAAACCTTTGCTCCTTCTTGTCAGTTGGAGTAACACAATGTCAGAGATCGGAACTTATGTTTGCTCCTCTCTCAAAGTGCCTTTTCCCAGAGGAGTTGATAAAGGAGATTGCTGCCTCCTTGATTCAAAAAGACACGCATGACCTGGTTGCGTCATCTGCCCGCAAAGCCACCCCTTTGCCTACCGTGTCTAGACCCAGGATGGATACTCCAGCGTCAAGATTTATTCCGCCCTTTCGTGGCAGAGCCTCCAGCAGAGGAGGTGCTCGTGCCGAAGGTAAACGTGGGAGTAAGAAGAAAGGTACCAAGTCCTTTAGAGGCAGAGTCTGACTGCCACCTTCTTCAGACAGCAGTGGGAGCCAGACTCAAGAACTACTGGCAGTCCTGGGAGAACAGGGGCGCAGATGCACAATCTGTGAAGTTGCTCAGAGAAGGGTACAAGATCCCGTTCTTGCGCAAGCCCCCTCTAGCAACGACTCCCATCGACCTCTCTCCCAGGTACAGAGAGGAGGACAAGAGACTAGCTTTGAAGCAAGAGGTGTCTCTCTTACTAGAAAAGGGAGCGGTAGTCAAAGTCCGGGACCATCAATCCCCGGGCTTCTACAACCGTCTCTTCTTAGTGGTAAAGAAGACAGGAGGGTGGAGACCGGTGCTAGACGTCAGTGCTCTGAATGTCTTTGTCACAAAGCAGACGTTCGCCATGGAGACGACAAAGTCTGTTCTAGCAGCGGTCAGGAAGGAAGACTGGATGGTCTCTTTAGACCTCATAGCCCAGCGGCATAGTAAGAAATATGAAACCAATTGTTCAAATTGTTCTAAAAGCACCAAAATTGGCACACATGTGGATTAATACATTCTGAACAATTTTGGATATGGAGGCATTCAAGATTCTCCCCGTAGCACATTTGGCGGCCATTTTTCAAAATGGCCGCTATTTACCATTAGCGTCATTGAATATGTACCATAATTTGTCTTTTTGTGGATGCTAAAGGTGATAAGTGTGCTAGAGGTGATAAGTATTGTACAATTACACATACTTCTGTGCTTACCAAATAATTTGGCTACCATTTCACAAGAAAATGAATTTTACTTTGCAGCGGCAGCGTTGGTGGCAGTGACGGCGGCTGCAGTAATAGTATAGTGTTGATAGTCATGGTGCTTGTAGTAGTAACTTGTGGTAACATGGTGGTGTTTTGTGTCTTTGCAGGTGAGGCAGCAGCAGCACCACCACCTGACATCAGAGACGCGTTGTTCCAGACTGCAGCCATGGCAAAGAAGTTCCAACTGGTCGATACTTTTGAGCAACGTACTCCCACAACACCTCCTGAGACAAACTGGAAGCTGTGTCTTGTATGTCAAGAGGAGACAACAGAGTCACTTGTCTGCCCAGTACTGTCTAAACGCCGAGACCCTGGGAGTGGATACACGACAATGGCTGCAAACTTGGTCAAATTTGATGAACTCGGAGAACTGCCAAGAACTGTTCAGTTACAGAGACTAGATGAAGGACAAGGTGTTGAGGCGACAATGGTTGCCCACCAGGCCAAGTGGCATAAAACATGTATGCTCAAATACAATAACACAATGCTACGAAGAGCAGAGAAGAGACGCATCGCAAGCAGCTCAGCATTTGATAGTACTGACAATGTCCAGGCCAAGCGCGCCAGAACACACTCTTCAGAAGCCACTACCAGCGGCACCTCCTGCTTTTTCTGTGGAAAGTCTGGCACAGAGACCCTACATGAAGTAACAACCTTCCAGGTGGACACACGCGTACGGAAGTGTGCAGCGCAAGTTGGGGACAATGAACTCATAGCCAGGCTCAGCATGGGTGATATGGTGGCTCTGGAGGCCAAGTACCATTCCAAGTGTTTGTTGGCTCTTTACTATCGTGCAAAGACCACTGTAGAAGCCGAGCAGAAAACTGACCATGAAGGTGTAATGTCAAGAATCGTACTGGCTGAACTGGTCCTGTATATCGAGGAAACCCACCTAGAAGAGGGCACCACCCCAGTCTTCAGACTCGCAGAACTTGTAAAGCTATACACAACAAGAATGGAACAGCTCGGGGTTGTTTTGTGCCAGAAAGTTAATAGCACAAGGCTGAAAGAGCGCCTGTTAGCCCAGATACCAGGCCTGAGATCCCACAGCAAAGGCCGAGATGTTTTACTAGCGTTTGATGAAGACATTGGTGAAGCGCTAGGCAAAGCCTGCGAGCAAGACTGTGACACTGAGGCAGTTCACCTTGCGCGTGCTGCACAGATAGTTCGTCGATATATGTTTGAAGACACTTACCAATTCCGTGGATCATTCCCGGGCGGCTGTCAGGAGGACTCTGTGCCAAACGTACTAGTTGCAATGGTAAATATGGTGCTGGATGGCCCCACCATCAAGAATCAAAGCCATTCCTCTTCAACACAAGCAGCTCTTTCCATTGCGCAGCTTCTCAAGTTCAACAGTGTCAAGCAAAGTCGGAAGCAGGGAGCAACCAAGACACAGGAGCCTCCAGCTGTCAGACACAGTACGTCTCAAGAAACTCCTCTTCCAACCTATGTTGGGCTGATGCTGTATGCTGAAACACGCAAGAGAGGACTTGTGGACAAGCTCTTCTCTCTGGGCCTAAGCATCTCATATGACAGAGTCCTACGTCTTTCTGCCCAGATGGGAAACAGCGTGTGTCAGCTGTACCACATAGAGGAAGTGGTCTGCCCGCCTACCCTGCGTAGCAATGTGTTCACAACTGCGGCTGTGGACAACATTGACCACAACCCAAGTGCCACCACAGCCAAGAATTCATTCCATGGAACAGGAATCTCGCTTTTTCAACACCCAACGTGTGCAGATGAGGGAGTGGATCGTAGCATTGCTCTCACTGGGCGTGATACTGGATCAAAGACGGTTGAGCCTCTACCAGAATATTACACGGATGTACGTCCTGTTGCTTCTTCTGTCAAAGGGCAAATGATCCCAGCTACTTCTGTGACCTCTCTTAGACGCCACAACTGTGAGCAGCACATAGAAGATGAGTATATGTGGCTGGAGAACACGAGAAGTGTTCTCAAAGATGATGTTGAGGCCTGTGAAAACACATCATGGGCTGCATACCATGCAAGGCACCAAGATCCAAAGCAACCAGTCATCACACCAACGTCCCTGCTTCCCTTGTTCCAGGAGAGTGCTCACACTGTGGCAATGATCAGACACTCTATTGATGTAGTCAGGAGTGCAGTTAAACATCTCAACCCAGGCCAAACTCCAGTTCTGACTTGCGACCAGCCACTATTCACTCTAGCAAAACAGATCCAGTGGAAGTGGCCAAACACATATGGAGAAGACCAACTGGTGGTGATGTTTGGGGGGTTGCATATTGAGATGACGGCACTGAAGACCCTGAGTGACTGGTTGCAGGGAAGTGGGTGGACCCAAGCACTGGTACAAGCAGAGATCACAACTGAAGGAATAGCAGACTCATTTCTTCGAGCAGCTCACGTCACACGCACCAGAAGAGCACACCAAGTCACAGCGGCTGCGTTGTATAATCTCCAACGGCGTGCCTATGACAAGTACAGCACCACCAATACAGAAGATGATGAGCACCCTGAAAGCTTCGAAGACTGGTGCAGTCAGAGAGAACAGAGTTATCCGCAGTTTCAGTACTGGTCAACAGTCTTGGCACTGGAGCTGTCCACTCTGATCTATGTGCGATCTCTGAGAGAAGCCAATTTTAGCATGTACGTGGATGCTCTGACAGAACTGGCTCCGTGGTTCTTCGCACTAGACCACACGAACTATGCCCGATGGATACCAGTGCATCTACGGGACATGGCAGAACTGGCAAACAAACATCCAGACGTCTTCACAGAGTTTAGCAAGGGACACTTCACAGTCCAGAAGACCAAGAGGATCTTTTCAGCAATCCCTCTTGACCAAGGACATGAGCAGAACAACGCGTATGTCAAGGGTGATGGAGGAGCCATCGGCCTCACAGACAATCCAACTGCACTGAGGCGCTGGATGGTTGCCGGACCGGAGGTTGCTAGAGTGATTGTGGAATTTGACGACTTCAATCTGCATCCACACGATCAAGAGGAGACACGTCACCACGAAGAGACACCAAGTGTGCAGAACACTTTTGCCAGAGATGTGCGCTCACTCGTGGCCGTCATTGAAGAGCTGGGCAACCCTTTCGAGGAGGACAGTCAGGACTTGCTGGTGCTCGACACAAAGGAGATCGCAGACCCTGCAGTCATAGAAACAGTCCGTAACGCCAAGCAGATTGGCCAAGACCAGTTTGAAGCATTTTCAAAGGAATGCATCGTGGACAGAACCAAGTCCATTGAGGTGGCAATCCACCGGAACAAGCTACCACTGTTTGCGACCAAGAGAGGACCCAATATACCCAAAGGAAAAGAACAGGTCAAATCTCTGAAGAATGATGTTGCGCTCTTCGCACGATTATATATCGGCTGCCAGACCCGTGATGGGAATCTAGAAGAGTTCTTCAGGCATGAAAATCAGCAATGCCCTCCAGCTTTATCTGACGGAGGGAGACTGTACCTAGGGAGCAAGAGTGACTTGCTGGTGTGCCTTGAAGGCCATGCTGAGCCTCAGTTTGAAGCTCCTACTGTCACTGCTGTTGTCCTCGATGGAGCAGTAATCGTACAGATGTTGAAGCCGGGTACTGCCAACACGTTCGAGGAATATGCACAGCAAGTGTTCATCCCATACGTTGTACAACGTTTCCAACATGTATCACGTCTTGACCTTGTGTGGGACAGCTACAGAGCAGATTCCCTGAAGGCATCAACCAGAGAACAGCGTGGAAAGGGAGTACGTCGGCGTGTTGTCGACTCAGCAGTCATACCAGGAAATTGGCAAAGTTTCCTGCGAGTTGATAGCAACAAAGTGGAGCTCTTCAGCTACCTCTCCACCATGCTTGCAGAGTCCTTTCAAGAAGAAGGCAAGGAACTGGTCGTCACTGATGGGGAGCAGGTGATCTGTGTTCCACAGCAAGAGGATGTCAACTCACTCGCACCATGCAACCAAGAAGAGGCAGACACCCGCATGATGCTACATGTAGCACATGCTGCACAACATGGTCACCACCAGATACAGGTTCGAACAGTAGACAGTGACGTCGTGGTCCTAGCAGTGATGGTAGTCCAGAAACTACCAGCTGGAGACGAACTCTGGGTAGCCTTTGGGACAGGCAAGAACTACCGCTACATTGCAGCCCATGAAATAGCTTCCTCCCTTGGTCCAGAGAAGGCATGTGCTCTTCCAATGTTTTATGCCATCACAGGGTGTGATACTGTGTCAGCCTTCGTCGGACATGGGAAGAAATCTGCCTGGGCAACATGGAACA
Organism: Palaemon carinicauda; assembly: GCF_036898095.1. Classification (NCBI taxonomy): domain Eukaryota; kingdom Metazoa; phylum Arthropoda; class Malacostraca; order Decapoda; family Palaemonidae; genus Palaemon; species Palaemon carinicauda. Next base: position 78,755,114 of record NC_090746.1, read on the forward strand.
CGCTGCCAGAACTCACTGATGCCCTGCTGAGTCTGGCAAATGCACCCACAAGCATCCAAGAGGATACAATGCATGTCATCGAGAGGTTTGTCATACTCCTGTATGACCGCACAAGCAAATGCAAGGACGTCAACAAGGCGAGAAAGCAGCTCTTTGCAAAGACGAACTCTGTTCAGAACATCCCGCCAACCTACGCTGCTCTGGAGCAGCATGTGAAGAGATCTGCCCTTCAGGGTGGTCATGTCTGGGGCCAGGCATTGGTACCAACGCCCGTGCTCCCTCCACCAACAGACTGGGGCTGGCATCGGAGTGATGATGGGCTCTACACACCACTCTGGACCACACTCCCTGAGGCATCCAAGGCCTGCTATGAGCTGGTGTCTTGCGGATGCAAGAAAGGCTGCAAAAACCGCTGCAAGTGCAAGAACGCTTCACTGCAATGCACTGGTCTATGTTTCTGTGAAGGCGAATGCCAGTAGATTGGGACAGAAAACTTGCTAACCAACATTATGATCTGTAGACATTCATAATTCTGGTGACCAGATTTGAAAAGTTCGGAATCATAATTAACATAGTGTGGCAAAATCTACGTTATTGTATTACATGTATGTACTGCAGGATTACACAAGTACTGTGCCTAGAGACTGGGCTTTTGGTCGACTATATAACTACAATCTGACCATACTGTAAACTTCCCGTACTCTGTGTATTATTTTGACTAGCAATTTTGCCAGCAATTTGAAATAAAAAAGCAACTTGAGCAATTAAAGTGTGTTCCTGAAATCAGGTACTGGTTATTAGAGGTATTATGTCATTGAGTATTGAAATCTTCATCAAATGTCCACTTTTTCCACAAAATGGCGGCCAGTTTGGGGGCCATTTTTGAGAAGATTCATCTAAATATCTGTTAAACATTTATTGATGTTAATTCTGATGTAAAAAAAGGGAATTTTGGCCCATCTAGCACCAAACTAACGACACATAATGAAGTCTATGTAATGACGCTAATGTTAAATGGCGGCCATTTTGAACAATGGCCGCCATATCTTCCTAAGGGCTAATCTTGAATGCCTCCATATCCAAAAATGTTTAGAATATATTAATCTACATGTGTGCCAATTTTGGTGCTTTTAGACCAATTTGAACAATTGGTCTGCTATGCCGCTGTACTATCAAGGACGCTTACTTTCACGTCCCCATCCACCCAGATTCCCAACCTTTTCTAAGGTTCGTTTACGGGAAGGTTGTCTACCAATTTCAAGCCCTGTGCTTTGGCCTAAGCACGGCACCTCTTGTCTTTACGAAACTGATGAGGAATATTGCCAAATTCCTGCATTTAGCAGACATCAGAGCCTCCCTCTATTTGGACGACTGGCTTCTAAGAGCTTCGTCCAGTCGTCGCTGTCTGGAGAATCTAAAGTGGACTCTAGATCTGACCAAGGAATTGGGTCTCCTGGTCAATATGGAAAAGTCCCAACTGGTCCCATCCCAAACTATAGTGTACCTAGGGATGGAGATTCACAGTCAAGCTTTTCGGGCTTTTCCGTCGGCCCCCAGAATAAGTCAAGCCCAAGGATGCATCCAGAACATGCTAAAGAAGGACCGATGTTCAGTCAGACAGTGGATGAGTCTGATAGGGACGCTTTCATCACTGGACCAGTTCATTGCGTTAGGGAGACTGCACCTCCGTCCCCTTCAATTTCACCTAGCTGTTCACTGGAGAAAGGACAAGACGCTAGAAGCGGTCTCGATCCCCATTTCCGAGAAGATGAAGTCATCACTGACTTGGTGGAAGGACAACATCTTCCTCAGAGAGGGTCTGCCCCTGGCTGTTCAGACCCCCAACCACGTTCTCTTCTCGGACGCATCGGACACGGGCTGGGGTGCGACATTAGACGGTCGGGAATGCTCGGGCACTTGGAACTCGGATCAAAGAACGTTACATATCAACTGCAAGGAGCTACTGGCAGTTCATCTGGCCTTGAAAAGCTTCAAGTCCCTCCTTCTAGGCAAGGTGGTGGAAGTGAACTCAGACAACACCACGGCCTTGGCGTACATCTCCAAGCAAGGAGGGACCCATTCTATGACGTTGTACGAGATCGCAAGGGACCTCCTCACCTGGTCAAGAGATCTAAACCTGTCTCTAGTAACGAGGTTCATTCAAGGCAACATGAATGTCATGGCGGACCGCCTCAGTCGGAAGGTTCAAATCATCCCAACAGAATGGACCCTACACAAGAATGTGTGCAAGAGACTATGGGCCACATGGGGCCAACCTACCATAGATCTCTTTGCAACCTCGATGACCAAGAGGCTCCCAAATTATTGCTCGCCAATCCCGGACCCAGCAGCAGTTCATATAGATGCTTTTCTACTGGATTGGTCCCATCTAGACCTTTATGCATTCCCCCCGTTCAAGATTGTCAACAAGGTACTGCAGAAGTTCGCCTCTCACGAAGGGACAAGGTTGACGTTGGTTGCTCCCCTCTGGCCCGCGAGAGAATGGTTCACCGAGGTACTTCAATGGCTGGTGGACGGTCCCAGAACTCTTCCTCTAAGAGTGGACCTTCTACGTCAGCCACACGTAAAGAAGGTACACCCAAGCCTCCACGCTCTTCGTCTGACTGCCTTCAGACTATCGAAAGACTCTCGAGAGCTAGAGGCTTTTCGAAGGAGGCAGCCAGGGCGATTGCTAGAGCAAGGAGGACATCCACTCTTAGAGTCTACCAGTCGAAGTGGGAAGTCTTCCGAAGCTGGTGCAAGTCGGTATCAGTATCCTCAACCAGTACCTCTGTAACCCAAATAGCTGACTTCCTTTTATACCTGAGGAAGGAAAGATCTCTTTCAGCTCCCACGATCAAAGGTTACAGAAGCATGTTGGCAGCAGTCTTCCGTCACAGAGGCTTAGATCTTTCCAACAACAAAGATCTACAGGACCTCCTTAAGTCTTTTGAGACCTCGAAGGAGCGTCGTTTGGCCACACCAGGTTGGAATTTAGACGTGGTACTAAGATTCCTTATGTCAGAAAGGTTCGAGCCACTACAATCAGCCTCCTTTAAAGATCTCACTTTAAAGACTCTTTTCCTCGTCTGCTTAGCAACAGCTAAAAGAGTCAGTGAGATACACGCCTTCAGCAGGAACATCGGATTTTCATCTGAAACGGCTACATGTTCTTTACAGCTTGGTTTTCTAGCCAAAAACGAACTACCTTCTCGTCCTTGGCCGAAATCGTTCGATATTCCAAGCCTTTCTAATTTAGTTGGAAATGAACTAGAAAGAGTCTTATGCCCTGTTAGAGCTCTTAAGTTCTATTTAAGACGAACTAAACCTTTACGAGGACAGTCAGAAGCTTTATGGTGTGCTATTAAGAAACCTTCTTTACCTATGTCAAAGAATGCAGTTTCCTATTATATCAGACTGTTGATACGAGAAGCTCATTCCCATCTGAATGAGGAAGACCATGCTTTGCTGAAGGTAAGAACACATGAAGTTAGAGCTGTCGCAACTTCAGTGGCCTTTAAACAAAACAGATCTATGCAGAGTATAATGGACGCAACCTATTGGAGAAGCAAGTCAGTGTTCGCGTCTTTTTATCTTAAAGATGTCCAGTCTCTTTACGAGAACTGCTACACCCTGGGACCGTTCGTAGCAGCGAGTGCAGTAGTGGGTGAGGGCTCAACCACTACATTCCCCTAATTCCATAACCTTTTTTTAATCTTTCTCTTGAAATGTTTTTATTGTTGTTTTTTGGGTTGTCCGGAAGGCTAAGAAGCCTTTCGCATCCTGGTTGATTTGGCGGGTGGTCAAATTCTTTTCTTGAGAAGCGCCTAGATTAGAGGTTTTGATGAGGTCCTTTAGTATGGGTTGCAACCCTTGATACTTCAGCTCCTAGGAGTCGCTCAGCATCCTAAGAGGATCGCGAGGCTCAGTAAGGAAGACGTACTTAAAAAGGCAGAGTAATTGTTCAAGTCGACTTCCTTACCAGGTACTTATTTATTTTATGTTTGTTATTTTGAATAACTGCTAAAATGAAATACAAAATACTTAGCTCATAATAATGTAAACATGTAATGCTGGTCTCTACCCACCCCCTTGGGTGTGAATCAGCTTATATGATCACCGGCTAAGTTTAATATTGAAAAATGTTATTTTTATTAATAAAATAAATTTTTGAATATACTTACCCGGTGATCATATATTAAAGGACCCTCCCTTCCTCCCCAATAGAGACCCAGTGGACCGAGGAGAAAATTGGTTCTGTGTTTACATGGAGTACTTGAGTACCTGCTCGACAGATGGCGCTGTTGATGTACACCCCCTACCTGCATAGCGATCGCTGGTGTATTTTGACCGTAGGTTTTTCTGTCGGGCAGCAGAGCTGCAGCTTATATGATCACCGGGTAAGTATATTCAAAAATTTATTTTATTAATAAAAATAACATTTTTCTTTTGACAGTATTGATTACGTAAATACCGTACAGTCGAATAAGAATAGATTTGTCCGTGAAGATGGATCCACATTACCTGTTATTGTGAGGTGCAAGTAAGTAAGCTGGATTGGTAATACAGTACTTAACTTTTTTATTGAGTGCACAGCCAGAGATACTTGATCTTTGACCAGAATTGTAAGGCACAAATTGAAACTATTCATCAAAGCTAATAAAGTTCCAATTTTGAATAATTTACATGCCATAGTTACGTAAGAAATAAAAAAAAAAACTAATAAGTTTGCCATACATGTTTAATTTATTTGATGTATTTTTAATTAAAAGTTACATTTGTTCCAGCGTGAATACAAACCCTTCGCCATTTATAGGGGTATTACTTTTGACGTAGCTGAAAGATGAGCCAAGATAATTTTAGTGAGGGATAACTACCCCATCTGCTAGTTAGCGGGTGGGGGTAGACTGGCTAACCTGCTCACTCACACCTCTTGGTCTAGCAACCACTTTACTTTCTGGCTCGGTAGAGGACGGTCATACTGCCGCTCTCTCCCGCAAAGACTTGCCTTGATTGTTTAAACAGTTAATTCTGTTTTTCTTACGTTTTATATATTGAAATATCATTATCATCATCATCATCATCATCTCCTCCTCCTACGCCTATTGACGCAAAGGGCCTCAGATAGATTTCGCCAGTTGTCTCTATCTTGAGCCTTTTGTTCAATACTTCTCCATTCATCATCTCCTACTTCGCGCTCCATTGAAACATACTTGTATGTTTTTATGTAAATGTATCTTTTATTACACTGCTGTTTGTGTGACAGCGTATTTCGGTGGTCTCCGCCACAAGGGAGTCGTCATTGTGTTGATACTACTTCTCCCTTACTATGCCGCCTGCCCTCTATTGTGGGCGGCCTGCAGAGCCTCAGCGGGAGTACACCTTACCCGTTCGCGGGTTAGGTGGTACTCCTGTTGGTTTTTTCAGTACTGAAGCTATATTTATTAACTGCTTGAAAATTTTATTTTCAGGTTTCGACTTCGTTGCCTTTGCCGGTGATGGCCCAACAGCCTTTCTCACCTGGCAGAGGGAGTGCTTAGTCTTAATTTGTCTGCTCCCTCTCGAGGAAATTCCCTTCCAACCGAGGGTTGATTTTTTCCCCGATTAGTCTTTTTACAGTGGATTTATGAATTGTAGTTCATCATAATTTTATTTTTCCTCAGATAGCAGCTGATGTAGTAAGCAGAGCCATTGTGGTTTTGGCCGCTCCGGTCACTGTCCTGCGCTACCTGTGGCGACTCATGAGCTGCTCGCTTTTTACGAGGTAGCACTCGAGGCTAACCTTCAACTTGAACAAGACTTGTTGAAGGGAAGCAGAGAGCGCGTCCATGAGGTTTGTCTCCAGGGGTTGGAGAACTTCCCCTTACGAAGGAGAGTTAACCTTCCCGGGTGTTGGGGTGCTCCTTTCCAAGGGAGAGCTTCCCTTCTTCAGCCGTTTAGCAACCTGCCCTCTTACGGGGAGAATTGCTGACAGCTCGACGAATATCAGCTCTGCTATCTCGTCGCTGAAGACTGTGGTTCTCCCCCTTGGGCTGGGGGGAAGTAAAGTCCAAGGCTAGGTCCTCCTTCGGGAGGATGTCTCTCTCGTTTGCGAGAGAGATCGTTCAGTGACCAACGCTTGTCATACGCTTAGTCTTTTTCCCATAGGGCTGGGGGAAAGCTTGTTCTAGGCGATGTCGTCCTTCTGGAGGACTTCTCTTTCTTTCGCGAGAGTCTGTTCAGTGACTAACACATGTCGTACGCCTACGCTTTTTCCCATAGGGTTGGGAGAAAGCTTGTTCTAGGCGATTTCCTCCTTCGGGAGAACATTCCTCTCTTTCGCGAGAGAAAGCTTGTGATCAGCTTTTGTGTCAGGGCAGTCTCCCTCTCAGGAGGATCCTGCTTGACATTTCCCTGGGCTTTCTTCTTCCCCTGTGGTAGGAGACGCCCTTTGAAACTACGGGTTGTCGCAGGTGCTGCTGCCTGTCAGTCTGACTTCAGTATCTCATGGCCGACGCCGAAGACGTTGCTTCTTCTCCAGGGCCGGTAGAAGAGCAAAGTCCTCGGCATCTTCTTTCTCTGAGGAACATCTCTCGTACGCTTATGCTTCCCCCCCCCCAAGAGTGGGGTAGAGCATTGTCCTAAGTGATGTTCTCCTTCGGGAGAACAATCCCCCCCCCCTCTCGGGGGGGAGGAAGCTCTCAAGCTTGAGCAGTCTCCCCATTGGGTGGTTTCTGCTAGACGTTCCCCTTCAGAGGTTCGTCAGGTGGAGGGGATTTTAACCCTCTCCATCCAGGGTGTGCTCCTTCCACAGCAGTAGGGGACACCTTTATGGGCCCTTGGGTTCAAGTCGCAATATCCCTTCGGAATCTCCAGACGATCTCGCATTGGACTTGCTTGATCTGGAGCCTTCGGGCTGTGTTGTGATGTTCCTTCGGATTCTCGCAACATCGTACCTTCGGGTCCTAGTTTCGCTAAGCCTTTGGGCTTGGAGGATACCGAACCTTCGGGTCCTCGTTTCGCTAAACCCTCGGGCTTGCAGGACACCGAACCTCCGGGTTCTGGTTTCGATGTTCTTCGGGTTCTCATAACCCTGAACCATTGGATCCTCGTTTTGCTAAGCCTTCGGGCTTGCAGGACGCCGAACCTTTGAGTTCTGGTTTCAATGTTCCTTCAGGTTCTCGCTCTCAGGGACTTTTGGGTCCTAGTCCCGTTGAGCCTTCAGGCTCTCATGGCCAGGAACCTTCGGGTTCCCATTGTGCTGAGCCTTTGGGCTCTCGCAACCCTTTTTACGCTGAGCCTTCGGGGTCTCGCAACCCTGGTTACACTGTACCTTCGGGTTCTCGTAACCTGGGACTTTTGGGTTCCTGTCACACTGAGCCTTCAGGCTCTTGTGGCACCGGGAGACCTTCGAGTCTTCATCGCGTTGATCCTTCGGGGTCTCGTGACTGTCACGCATTGGTCTTGCGTAACCTTGTGCCTTTGAGCTCTCGTTGCATGGAGCCTTTGGGCTCTTACAACCCGGGATCTTCGGGTCCTCGTCTTGTTAGGCCTGCTGGTTTACGGGACACCGAGCCTTTGCGTTCAGGTTACGTGGAGCCTTCCGGCTCTTGTAACCCAGGCCCTTCGGGTTCCAGTTGCTCTTGGGTTCTCTCAACTCCAGTTACGTTAGATGGGCTCTCGTGACCACCGTTATGGCGAGTCTGTCGACTCGCATGTCAACTCACATAACAGTCTTCAAATTTTCGTCACGTGAACCATGTTTGTTCACACGACACGTTGCCTGAGGGAATCCATCTCCCTCCAGGTAATGATGCCATAGTTCATTCATGTTCTCGCCATCCTTCTTATCGCTTGAACCCTTTTTTGGGTTCACACGACACGTTGCCTGAGGGATTCCATCTCTCAAGGTAACGATGACTTAGTTCCTTCAGATTGTGGTCATCCCTGGTCGCAGGGTTCACACAACATGTTGCCGGAGGGATTCCATCTCATTCCAGGCAGCAATGACATAGTTCATTTGGGTTCTCGTCATGCTTCTCGTCGCCTGAGCCCTGTGGATTCACGCAACACAATGCCTGAGGGTTTCCATCTTCTTCCAGGTATCGATGATGTAGTTCCTTTAGGTTCTCGTCATGTCTCTCATCACGTGAACTCTCTGAGTTCACTTGACATGATTCCTAAGGGATTCCATCTCCCATCAGCAATCAGTGACATAGTTCCTTCGGGTTCTCGTCACGTCAGTCTCTTAGGGTCGAGCGACAAGGTTCTCGACCAATTTTAGAGTTCCCTTTACATAGAACCCTTAGGTTCTCTTCGCGCCGAATCTCATGGTACAGGCCACCCAGAGCTTATTCTGAAAGCTCTATGGTTAACAACCCGCCTTCCCCTTTAGGGCTTAGTCATCCAGCGTAGCTTGATTTGTATGTCACTCTACACTCCCAGCTGATTGCTTGTGACAGCTACGCTGGTCTCGCCAGCTCTGTTCCTTTCGTTTTTGAACGAACTACCGTGTCCTTCTCCCCACCCCTCCCACTTCTAGGGGTTGGGGTAGCAGGCGGCCCGTGATCGTCTCCCGTTATCTAGAAACCCTCAGCTGGCGGGGCGAAAGCCAGCAGAAAGAATTTTTATATTCCAGTTCAATTCCTTGTGGTAGGTCTTGCCTGCATTATATGGTAGTTTTCTCACTAGCGAGAAAACGTTCGATGGCAACCCCATACGGGAAAGCGGTCGATGGCAACCTAATCTATGGTCTTGTTGAGCAAACCCTCACATACGAGACTACACCTTCTCTGGGAAACTCTCGTTCCGGAGAAGTTTTACATAACTTCGACAAGCGTTTGTTAAAACTTCATGAAGGCTGTAAGAACTATTTTCTGGCGCATGCAAGAGAAAACTTTAAGGTTATTGCCACAAACACGGTTTCTACCGATTGTTTGAGTCAGCCGCATGCCGTCATGGTATCCCTGGTATCCCTGGGCACAGTGACTTCTCATTTTACCCAATAGGCTTCTGAGACGTTTTGTTTATTTTACCCCTATGGTGTTCTTGTCTCAAGCATTTAGCCTCAAGCGAGCAGTGTTACCTTACGTTTTCGAACTACTGTATAGCAACAATGTGGACATCTTATCATTACGTTTATAAACGGTACAAACCCCGCCCACAACGAAGCCAGATATTTTTGTATGATTATGAACGTTGGCAAGCCCCTCCCATAAGAAGGATAGGCAAACCAGAGGAGGAATGGTCGCTACAATAACTGTATATTTTGTTTGTTGGCATATGCGCTCACATCTTAAAAAAATAGTACATCTTGTCGACGGTCAAATTTGCCTTTGGCAATAACGTTGCGATTCGTTGCACATACATACCAGATTCGTTTTCAAACGTTTACCTGGAGGCAAAGATTACGCCTGCCCTAACGCAGATGGGCAAGTACACATGCGTGCAAGCGATAAAGCACCTTACAATTAGAATTCCATTCTAATAAGTTTAATGGCTATATCCCGTAATGAAACCAGGTTGTACATTGCTTGTCTTCCCGTAACCAGACATACTGTTTATACATTCTGGCTTCATAGGCATTTCCTTCCTTTCATTCCGATCGAAGGTCCTAGGTTTCTTAGAAATATTTGGACTCGAACCTTCTCTTAAGCATTTCTGTAACATCCAATACTTATGCTAGTTTTACCGATCAGAGACAAAAAAATACAAACGTTTTTCGTCATTCTTAAGAAAGAGGAATCCCAGTTACAAACTTTTTCAATGTTCGCCAACCAAGTTCCGGACACGACTTATCCTGCTCACAGGTCTGTGTTACTGATCCGTAGATAGACTTATGCATATATTACCCATCCAACAATAGATTGAAGAAATGTCTCAATTTTATCCTTTAGGAGTAGTTAGTTACATTCTGTAGTAACTGAGCGGTCTCTTGTCCGGAAGGCGATCTCTAAGGAGAGTTGCTTTAAGAACATAAGCAGTACTGGCTTCCTGGTTTACCGATTTGTATCATTCTTACTCGGCCAACCCCCCAATGGATTGGTGGAAGTTGGAGGGAGGACAGGATCCCCCCTTTCATAGCAGAAGCGTGTAAGCAGTTACATGTCTTGACATCATCTTGAGATATTTTATCATGCTACACATTCTCCCGATCCCTCGGAACAAGCCGCAGATGGTGGATGGCAGACTAGAACCTCTGCAAAGTGTTCAATTTTTTCTTCCCATCTGGAATTGATGCGCTCACCATATGCATCAAAAGGTGGGGTGGACCATATGCCGCACCAAGCCATCTTCGTCCTTTGGCCCGAATCAGAAAGGTATCAGCGTATAGCTCTCTTAGAGAACCATCTAGCAGTAAATATACTCATATGGACAGAAAACAGCTAGGTGTCTCCGTCTTTTCTTGTGGGTAACAGGAATGTGCTTGCAGGCAATCTGAGCAGGGCAACTCAGATAGGGGGCTCTGAGTGTCTTTAAATCATCTAGTAGCCAACAAAGTCTTAACTTTGTGGGTTGCCTCAACTGTGGACCTGTTCATAATGGGCCTGAACTTCAGGCTACCGCTCGACCGTTCCCCAGTTCCTGACCCCAGGCTCTCGAGTAAGATGTATTCCAACAACGGTGGAGCTTAGATGTATATACATTTCCCCCATTTGGTCTGGTGAGAATTCCTCAACCAAGTCAGAATAAGTAAGAACTTATCAAGGACTCTAATAGCTCCGCTATGGCATCAGGCAGAATGGTTCCCGTACCTTCTGCAGTTTCTGAGGGAACTTCCTCCCCGTTATGTTGTACTAAAACAGCCACATACCAACATCTTCCACAAAGCCATAGCTTTGCTTCACTTCATGCTTGGAAACTGTCTAGCACCACCCTTCTGAGAGAGGCTTGAAACAACGAGTTGTGGAAAGGATGTCTGGACACCTCGGATGCTTTTCAGTGTCAGTTTTTCAGGCGAAGTCGTGGAAGGGGTGTCACTCCCCACGAGGTCTTTACTCATACAAAGTTTTGAGATGACTCGTCCCCTGTCGGAACTTAGACCTCCTGCTTGGAACACGGTTTGGGTCCTTCAGTCTCTGATGGTCCCTCTCTACGAACCTTTATGCCAGGCAACAAATCGCCTCCTTACATGGAAGACGGTTTTTCTACTCACTTTGGCTTCGACCAAGAGAGTTAGTGAGTGGCATGATCTATCTTCTGACTTTTCCAGCTCTAGGAGATGGGGAGAAGTAATTCTCAGTTTCGTCCCTAAGTTCACTGCTAAGGCTCAAAGTTTGGGTGTGCTGTACCCTAGGTTTGACCCATTCTGGATAGAAAGTATTTGTTCTGTAACCGAAGACCCAGACCGACTGGGGCTCTGCCCAGTGAGGAGTCTGAGGCATTACCTTAAGAGAATGGCAGCAGCTTGCCCTGTGTGTCAGCACTGTTTGTCAGTATGGGGAAGGTCACAAGAATACCTTTTCCTCCTGGATACGGAAGGTAATTGATTTAGCTCTCAATCCAGACCCCCCTCCTTCCTAATGACTCAGAGCTCATGACATCAGAGGCATTGCAACGTCCATGGCATTCAAGAAACCTACTATGTAGGCTGCAAGCTGGTGTGTGGAAGCATCAAACAACCTTCACCGCCCACTACCTTCAAGTCGTAACTCACAAGAACACGGAGACATTTTCCATTGGTCCTGTGGTGGCCGCATAACAAGTGGTCTAAACACCTCAAGCTCCTTGATGGACAAGTAACAAAGGGTTAAGAGCTGAGGTTACCCGGGTTATTCTGGGGTGAATGAGTAAGAATGACTGGCTCCTGTCTTCTTTTCATCTTCTCCCCTTCTGGGGAAAACAGCTCCACAAAACTCAGCACAGCTGACCTCACCTCACTGCAGGTAAGACTCATTTCCCTTGTTCTTCCTAAGTATAGAATAATACTTTGTTACATCCCAAGTACCTCTTTTGGGGAGGGCATTAATAATACTTTGTTACGTCCCCAGTACCTCTTTGGGGGAGGTCATTGTGTAAGTCTTAAGAACTCTAGGTCTTGTACTTGAGTTCCTACATTAATGACAAGCCACACTGCTGGCTCCACTCACACACAAGCTTCTGAAGGGTACTATCAGTGCATTACCTTATATCGGCACTCGATTTTAGCGAGGGTAAGGTTCCTACTATGGTCGATCACAGATCGAACTAAAGAGAACCCTAGGTTATAACCAAGGCCAGTTGGTGAGGACTTCCTCCCTCCTAAGACTAAGTTACCCATATAAATAGCTAAGGTTTGTATGTGTGCCGGAATGAAAAACAAATTCGGAGGTAATTTGTATTTTTTCTAGCATACAAACCTGGAGCTATTTAAACAAATTGGCCCACCACCTTGTCCCCCTTGAAAACCAACCAGAAAGCAAAGTGGTTGCTAGACCGAGAGGTGTGAGTGAGCGGGGTAGCCAGTCTACCCCACCCTCACCTGCTGACTAGCGGATAGGGATGTTATCCCTCACTAAAATCATCTTGACTCGTCTTTCAGCTACGCCGAAAGTAATACCCATATAAATAGCTCCAGGTTTGTATGCTAGTAAAAATATAAATTACTTCTGAATTAGTCATATTTCTGACAACTTTTGTTAGGACCCATTTTGGAAGTAAGACATATTTTGCTCATACTTTTCTTATAGTGAATGATATTCATGATATAAACTAGCTCATGGCGAAAATTATTTAATATTACTAGACTGACTGTAATATATCATTTATATAGTCTTTGATACTCAAGATTTTGCCACTTATTGGAAACCCAGATCCATGAAGTTTTTAATTAGTTAAGGGATAGTTTTTGCATGAGATCGATTGGTCTAAAAATAATACATTCTCTGGTGGAACAGCAATAAATGTCATCAGGGGAACCATTGTATCGATTGAGCTGGATACTTGTATATATCCATGTAATATAATTTTATAACTGCTGAAAATCTGAATCCTCTACATTTTACTGTATATTTCAGATATGAAAGCAAAAATTTATATACTCTGTTACCAAAACTTGCCAAGGAGGTACTGTATATTATATGTAGCAAATGGAAATTTAATAAGTTTTTGTTTCCCTTTTGGATGTTGAGATAATTTCTTTGTCTTGTGTTTTATTGCTGAGAAATGCTTGCATACAGAATAATGTATTTAGTGTTTTATTATTTTTTTTTTCAACTTTTGAAGATACAATTTCAGAATCAAATGTCATAATGTTATGAATATATAGACTTGTTTCTATTTTTCAGGGATGGAAGAGAATATGAAGCTGAACACATCATAGTTACTTCTTCTATTGGGTATTTAAAAGAACATCTTCACATGTTTTCACCAGCTCTACCAAATCATCTTCAAAAGGTGATGAAAGATGATAAAAAAAAATAGTTTACATTAGTCGTTGGATTTTATTTTGTGGATTGGGGAATGATAACTTGTTTCTAGTTGCCAGAAAATAGATTGTTGTTTCTACATTATGAATGGTAATTTCCTTGACTTGAAATTAATCAGGGTCCTGACTTTTTAAATGCAAAATCTTGATATGTACATGAAATTAATTAGGGTCTTGACTTTTTAAATGCAAAATTGTGATATGTACATAGAAAATTTTACTACTTTATCAAGGTTATTTAATTTGATTTTATATTCATGGTAGCATTAATGTGACATAAGCAACTTAACCCTTTTACCCCCAAAGGACGTACTGGTATGTTTCACAAAAGCCATCCCTTTACCCTCATGGACGTACCGGTACGTCCTTGCAAAAAAATTATAGTTTTTTGAGAAAATTCAGGCATTTTTCAAGAGAATGAGACCAACCTGACCTCTCTTTGACAAAAATTAAGGCTGTTAGAGCAATTTTAACAAAAATATACTGCAAAATGTGTTGGGAAAAAAATAACCCCTTTGGGGTTAAGGGTTGGAAATTTCCAAATAGCCTGGGGGTAAAAGGGTTAAAAAAAATTTTTCATCATTAGAAGGATCTTAACGTTAGCCCTAAAACTTAATTATTGAGGAGCAAGCACAAAATATGAGGTGCATATGGCACAATATTGGTGAGTGGCAGAAGACTGAAATCTGTTATTTAAATATTGATTTTTTTTCTTTTAGAGTAAGGATAGAACATCATCATCATTTTCAATATAGATTTTAGGTCAGATTTTACTTACTTGGGGTTGATGCATGAGATCATGTGTTGACTTATTTATTTTTACTTGTTCAATATAGAAATTATTTTTGTTAATAATTCAGATTCAATCTTTTTTGCAGTCTATTATCTCCACTGGTTACGGAACTATAGACAAGATATTCTTAGAATTTGATGACCCTTTCTGGTCAGAAGATTGTAAAGGAATACACCTAGTGTGGACAAACAAAAAGCTTAATTATGGTCAAATCCCTAATCTCAGTAACAATGTAGAGGTAAGAAACTTAGATGATGCTTCTTTATTCAACCAATTCCCTTTACATATCTGAAAAAAAAAAAAAATTCTTATGCATTTAAGTGTATGGAAAGACTGTATATAAGTCTCGGCTACCATCCAGTTAAAATCAAATTAGTTTTTCATAAAGTTTTATATTTATATAATGTTTCATTCATTTATGTTTTATACAATGTATTCAACATGAATACTTTTCAGGGGAAAAATAATTGGTACCAAGGCATTACTGGATTTGATCCAGTTCAACACCAGAGAGCAATGCTCTGTGGATGGATAGGTGGTGCAGAGGCAGAATACATGGAAATGGTTTCTGAGGAAACAGTAGCTCGGGTCTGTGTCCAGCTCCTTCGCCAGTTTATGGGGAGAGAAGATATTCCTTACCCTAAAAGAGTTTATAGGTAAGTGGTAATAGGGGATTCCTTTATTCATCCCTCACTGATTCACATACAGTACTACTTTTGATCTAATTCTATTAAAGAATTATTGGTAGTATTGTAGATAGGGAATAGTAGTTTTAGTTTTTAAACTAGTTTATTAATCCAGTAGTGTGGGATGATCATACAATTTATTTTTCTCCAAGATGAATTCATACAAGTTCCTGGCTTTGTAGAGTTTCTTGGTCCTCTTGAATAAGTACTGTCAATCATAGGCCTTGAGTGGCACAGTATAGACAGGGCTATAAAATGGTGGCAGTATACATAGCCTTTTTTCTAGATATCAAATCAATCAATCCAGCTCCACAAGAGATTAAGAATGGGGCTCATTGCTACATGTTTCAGAGTCTTGGTTATGTTGATCCACATTATTCTTATGCCTAAGAACATTAGCCATAAATATCTTTATAAATAATCAATGAATATTATGATATTGGTAAGAGAAACATTACTATCATTTCTTCTCCTCACTTTGGAACTCAAAGAATTTTACCAAATTGCTGTGAATTTTGTGGAAAGCTTTCTTACCAGCCTTGAATATGCCTTGGAGTATTCAGCAATAATTTATAACTAGTAAGGATAACTTTTCGACTCTCGGGAAGTTTTAAAGCCCATTGTTTGGCAAGGAATTATTTTCTGGTGAATAGGTTGATGTAAGTCTTCTCATGATTTATATGTAATTTATCTATTTCATGTTGTTAATGTTCTTAATATGTTTTATGTTTTTTTATTCATACTACTCATGTGTATTTGATTACTTCTCTCTTTCCTTTTCACATTGGGGCTTGTAGCATTATACTTTTCCAACAAGCGCTGTAGTTTGGCTAGTAGTAATAATCAAATTTAATTTGGTCTTCCAGGTCAAAGTGGGCAACTAATGAATTCTTCCGTGGGTCTTATTCTCATCACTCAGTGCCTTGTGAGTGCAGATTGGGGCAGCCAAATGAAAGTTCCTTAAACATTCCTGTTTGTGCTGTTAGTGACACTGGAGATAAGGTTTGTATTTTAATTTTATTTTATAGTGGTAAAAGAAAAGTACATTTTGTTCCTACACATATACAAACCCTCATCCTTTAATAGGAGTATGTTTTCAGTGTAGCTGAAACTTGCTATTGAAATTATAACTGTGTCGGTAGTTACTAGTGGGTGGCGGGGAAGCCCCGCCCCCTTTTCATCATGCTGAGTAGCCACTTTGTTTTCAGACGTACTTCTGGCGCCCTGAACTGGCTGTTTTAATTTTTGGCTTTTCTTCATTGGCAGATCATTGTGTGCAAAGGAGATTAAGGAAAAGAGGATTTGCAGTTGTTTCCTTATAGATATAGCAATGTAACAGTTGTCTGTGCAACCTGCCAGTATCCAGTCTTGTTCCTGATAGATAGTAGTCCTGTTTGCTATTTATTTCCTTATGAGTGTGGCCTTTTAATGTTGACAACAATGTAATCCTGATTGTTGTGCTCCATCAGAAGAAAATGGTTTTGCTGCCAAGTGTGAAGAGGAAGACGTACCATACCGCTTTTGTACTTGTGCTCGCCCATGTTCCGAATACAGTGCCCATACAGTGCCCTTGACCAAGTACTGTACCTTCACCTATAGAAGAAGACGTCTACTAAGAAGTCCGATCAATATAGCTGCATATCTTTAGGATATCTCTGTGTTTGCGAGGATGGTCTATGCCAGGATCGTACTAAGTTCTTACTCAGCTCTTAGCAGTACGTACCAAGATCATACTGAGCTTTGAACAGTATATGTTACATTGGTGGTAAGCCATCAACGATCCTCCTCAACATCTAATTCCAGTGGAGCAAGAGAACAGGACAATCTAGTTTGGTGGCTAAATAATAAGGCCCTCGTCAAAGACACTCCGCTATGTATTCTTTTTTGTAAATACTTCTCTTTGCGGGCTAATCAAAGGAGGGAGAGGTGTTAACCTCAGTAATCAGACTACCTCAGAGTGTTGGTCCGATGAAAAGAAACGCCTGCTCATCAACAGGTTGGATATGAGGGCAACTCTTCTGGAACTGCAGTCGTTCCACGCCTGCTCATCAACAGGTTGGATATGAGGGTAACTCTTCTGGAACTGCAGTCGTTCCAACACTCTCAGATAGGCTATTGATTAGCTACAGCAGCACAGTCATTTCATAAGTCAATAAACAAGGAGTTACAGTGTTACAACTCCTCTGCAAGTTGGCAAACCAGGCACATTATTTTGCACAGTGGACTGGACAGCACAGTTCATTACGTACAAAAGGAATGTAATCGCTGACAAACTCAGTCATCAGAGACAAGTCGTAAGCGCAGAGTGGTCCCTTCATCCCCTACTGGCTAAGAGACTTTTAACCTTGTAGAGTGCTCCATCAATCAGCGTGGTCGCTACTCTCCTTGTCAAGAACTTCCAGTGTTCTGTTCCCCAGTACAGGACCCAGCAGCTGTCCTAGAAGATGCCTTTCAACACCCATGAGACAGCACCGATATCTACACTTATCAACCTTGTGGAACAAATTGAGTCCTTTATTTCCTATGGGGAAATTGATTTTGCTTACGAAAATTTAGAGTTGCAAGCTTGCTCCCAGAATGATTTAAACATCCTAACACAAGGTACTTTTGTATGTAATTAGGCCTTGTAGATCAAGGGTTTGGTAATATACGCTAACGTAGTGCACATTTGATATTTTCTTCAGGAAATAATTTAAGCACAAAGTAACCAACAAGCTATGTACAGTATTAGGAGAAATTTATAGTATGTTGAAACAATATCTGAAAAGCTACATAAGTGCATATCATGGACATAAGGCACCAAATTTTGTAGTTTGCAAATCAACTGTTGATGTACTTCATTATACTCGCTAGTCTAACTGCCATACATTTGATGTGCTTTTTTAGAAGGAAATTTAATACAAAGTCAGTAATAAACAAATTAATTTGCAGTATAATTATTTTAAACAATTTCATGTACAATACTGTATTATATTATGTACATATCATGGAAGGGAAGTTTCATTGTTTACTACTGAACAGTTGATGACTCCAGTACTTGACTAGCTTGTTAAATGTCCATTAAGGAAAGTGAAATGTTGAATTATAATAACATATGTGCAATTTGTATAGCTTGGTTATCATTGACATGTATTTTGTAGAGCTCAAGTGGCATTCTTAAGGTTTCTATCATACAAAAAAAATTTTTTACATAAAAAAAAAGAAAATTTTAGTAGTGATTTTCTTTATTTAGTATTATTGTCCCTACTATTGTTCTTTTAACTAATGGCTCATTGATTCTTTTATAGGTACCCTGTAATTTGTAGTAAAAAAAAACAATTCTTGAAAAAGTTTAATTTAGATTACTGCATTCCAAGGTTTTATTTGTTTACAGTATATATTTATTACAATCTACTTTTTAGGTGCCTTTGATTGTATTAGCTGGTGAGGCCAACAGTACTGCCTTCTATTCTACTGTGCATGGGGCCTTCCAGAATGGCATGAGTCAAGTTTCTCATTATTTAGATACTTTATCAAGGTATGGATATGATTATTTATTTTAAACATTTAAACTTACCCGCTGGTTATGTAATAATAGCTTTATTCTTCTGTCCAGCAGAAATTCAAAACTCGCAGAAATCGCATAGATAGGCCAGGTATACACTAGCGCCACCACGGAGCTAGGTCGAACTATCCCTCCTAGTATCAGATTTTCTTCTGCCGCCATACTGGCAACATAGAAATCAAATTTAATCGTGTTTAACCTGGATTTTAGCAGTATATTGGTGATGTACTCTTGTTACGGGTTGAGCATTCGCTTATTAGGTTTTTGTTTGATATTTTATCGCTATGTTATAGCTTAAAAGGTAGGATTAAAAATTTTTCAACCTATTTTTAACTAACGAAAGCATTATGGCGATAGGTAAACATCTCGCCTCATCGATGACATCACAGTCATTTGACGTAAGCTTGAGTATGACTTGCATTTTCTTTCTTTTTTTACAAAGAATGATAAGTTAATACTATCTTACAAAGTATTTAGTTATATAAAATAAAAGGATTATGTTATTTTAAGAAAATTTTTGTCCTTTTGGTATGCTTTCTTTCGATAATCTTCGATCTGTTTTAAAGATTATCTAGTGTTCATTTTTATTTATGCTACGCAGTCTTCAGTCTATCGTTACAGTATTACTCTTTGTATCGATATTTATGAAAAGTACATTTTTCTTTAAAAACTAAAGTTTTTAAGTTATATTAGATAAAAGGAATATGTAATTTTCCAATTATATTGGTCCTTTTAGTATTTTTTCTTTAGCTAATCTGTTTACAAAGATTAAAGAGAATTAGCGTTTAGTTAATTTTCATACGACGTAGTATTCATGACAATTGATATAGTCTCACGATTCTTTGTATCGTTGTTTACTTGTTTGTTTTTAGGATACTAAATTTTTTCGTATGATATTTACAAATGTTCCAATTGTTAAATGTGACTATTCGTCTTTTATTGGAACCCCTTGATATTAAGGGTTGGTTTAAATATATAGATATATTCTTTATTCCTATATCTATTCATGTAATATGTCAGTATTTTATATTAAATATTTTGTTACATTTTATATGGATTTCAGTGATTATTGCATTCCCATTCAAGCCTTTGACAGAATAGTAAGATCTCCTTCTACGGGCGTGTATACTTTTGGTTTTATACCAAAGAGTCAAAAATGCTATTTTTTAGTGCTAAATTAGTGCAGTGAATTTTATTCAATACAGTGGAGAGTGCTTCTGTTCGGACCTGTCGTTATCCTAGCCTTAGACCTCTTTCAAGCTCCCGGACCCATGGGAGAAGTAAAGTCGAGCGACGAAGGGAAACTAGAAGCGTAGCCTGGCGCTTACCGTCTTGTAAGACCCAAGCAGAAGTCCCCTCGAGCGTTTTCTGTTGTCAATCCCCAGAACGCTCGCCTTCGCCATAGGTAAGGCGAGGTAAAAGTGTTTTCTAACATTAAGCAATGGCGCGCATCAGGCGCGAAGCTGAAAACAAAAAATTAGAATCATTCTTGACAGGTAATGAGCATTCAAATGTTCTTACCTCATAAAAAGAACTGAACCTGATGGCGCGTGCCAAGCAGCTGAGCATGATGGCGCTCGCCAGGTGGCTGAGCATGGCGCCTCGCGCCAAGCAGAACGTGACGCCTCGCGCCAAGCTGAACGTGACGCTTCGTGCTAAGCTGAGCATGACGCCTCACGCCAAGCTTTACATGACGCCTTGCGCCAAGCTGAGCGTGACAACAACAGAGCGTTGGTCATCAAGCGTTCAACAAGGCTAGCTACTAATGCTGCTGTAAGAGTTTGACACGATGTTTGTATCTTAGTGCAACTTCTTGGTTTCTCTTGTTCGATGATCTACCGTTCTAGAAGCGATCGGCATAGTTCCGAGCGTTTGAATCGCGAGCGTTTTTTAATCGCAAGCATTATTGTTCTGAAAGTCACGTGGCGCCGAGCATCAAGAGCTTGCATGACATCAAGTAGAACTTGATGTCTACATGACCATGAGCGTCTAGCGTTGGAACATTGTTACGCCAGGCGCTATATTAAGAAATAAATATTAACTAGAAAGATATTATGTTCTCAGACCAAGGCCTGCTTGAACTAATTCTTGGTTGGGAGAGCTAGGATTAAACCTCTAAAGCATTGAGGTCAGAATTCAGAACCTTAAGGAGTTGACTCCTAGGAAACAAGACATCTCTACCTAGGTTAGAGACTTGTAGGAGGAAGGGAGTGACTTTCAGAAACTCATGAGAGTTTTTTCTGAAGAGTTTCCATTTTATTTTGTACCTGCTGCTCCTCGTTCCGCCTTCAGAGTTTTTTGCTAAGGAAGACGACAAAGGAGTCTCTGTTTATTATTTTATTATTACTAGCCAAGCTACAACCCTAGTTGGAAAAGCAAGATGCTATAAGCCTAAGGGCTCCAATAGGGAAAGATGGCTCAGTAAGGAGAGAAAATAAGTAAATGATGAGAATAAATTAACAATAAATCATTCTGAGGAAAGTAACAAAGTAAAAAAGACAGTGCTGATAGGGCAGTGCTTTAGCGCGTCCTCAATGCATTATAAAGAACCTAACTGCAGATGTTGGTGCAGCAGCATGTTCAGCTGCAACAGCAGGAAGTGCATTAGGGCTTTTGTAAGAGAAGGCAGTGCCCCCTTTTTTTGCTGTATACGGCCTGTCAGGATGTCAGAAGTAGGCAAAGTTTGAGTTCAGGCTGATAAGGATCTTATTCCTGAGTCTGGTGTTACAGAACAGGCACCGCCGCTTCCGCCAGACTGTTTTCCGTCTGCTGAAATGCGGAGCGTGATGTAAGCGATGAGGAAGGCGAGTTCGCGATCAAAGTTTTCTACACCGGTGTCACCTAATGTTGATCCTAGTTGGACTATGCTGCTGGCATGAAGCAACGGCTCTCATCTGTTATGCAGTCTTATTAGCCTTCTGTTAGCAAAGCGATGGTTTGTCATGATTCTTTTCAGGACGCGTTGTCGCACAGGCGGCCTACCAGCAAGCTAAAATGTTGAACAGCGTGATAAGGCTTCTATATCCCATTGAGTGTCTGCTTCTCTTGATACCAGACATCAAACGGCCAAGCGTGTCATCGAGCGTTTACCTTCCAAGCGCGGCAACAATCGCTAGGCAGCTAAGCGCGACGTTGGGCGTCAAGCTGAACGTGACGTCGGGCATCAAGCCGAACGTGACGTCGAGCAACAAGCTCGTGACGTCGAACGTCAAACAAACCGTGACGTCCAACGTGAGTTACACACTGTTCAAGCTACGTCCAGAGGACAAAACTTCTCTATGGAGACTCATAAGACTATGCTTGCAGCAGTAAAGAAGGTCCACTGGATGATCTCTTTAGATCTCCAGGATGCTTACTTCTACTTCCTCATCCATCCGAACTTCAAGCTACCGGAAGGTTCGTGTATGGGAGGAACTTGTCCAGTTTTGAGTTCTTTGTTTTGGGCTAAGCACCACCCCTCAAATAGAGGATGTGTCTGTAAGGACGTATCGTTGTATCCTATCCTTAGACCTCTGGAAGGAAGTATTCCAGTTTCGGGCCTTAGGCTTCGGCCTCACCACCGCCCCTCTGGTCTTCACAAAGATCATGATGAATGTGGCAAGCATGCTCCACTCAAGAGGCATCAGAGCCTCCTTGTACTTGGACGATTGGCTACTAAGAGCCCCCTCACTCAATTGCTGTCTGGAGGATTTGCATCTGACAATGAGTCTGTCAGAGGAGCTAGGACTGCTGGTGAATTCAGAGAAGTCTCAAATGATCCCTTCTCAGAAGATTCTTTATTTGGGGATGGAGATTCACAGTCTGACTTTTCAGGTTTTTCCATCGCCTGCAAGAATACAGCTAGCTCTCTTAAGGCTTTGTGCCTTTCTAAAGAAGGAGTTTTGTACAGTGAGGGAGTGGATGAGTCTCTTGGGAACCCTCTCTTCACTGGAACAATTTCAATTTGTGTGTCTGGGGAAACCAAATTTACGACCCCTTCAGTTCCATCTCAATTGCCATTGGAACAAAGAGGACAGCCTCGACAAGAAGAGCATTCCTCTTACGGAACCAATAAAAGAGTGCCTTCGTTGGTGGAACAACATAAACAGGTTCCAGGAAGGTCTCTCTTTGGAACAAAAGAGCCCAGACCTTGTGTTGTTTTCCGACGCCTCGGACTCGGGGTGGGGAGCAACACTAGGAAAGTCAGAGATTTCGGGTCTGTGGACAAAACAACAGTAAAGTCTCCACATCAATCAAAAGGAGCTGTTAGCAGTCCTGTTGGCTCTCAAGGGATTCGAGAAGCTAGTACTAAACAAAGTAATACAAATCAATGCAGACAATACCACAGCTTTGGCCTACATAGCGAAACAAGGGGGAATGCATTCGAGGTCGCTTTACGAGATAGCAAGAACTCTTCTCGTTTGGGCACATCAAAGAAAGATATCCCTGTTGACAAGATTCATTCACGGGGAAAAGAATGTGAGGGCAGACAGCCTCAGCAGGTGGAATCAAGTTCTCCCCACAGAGTGGACACTACATCTAGATGTATGCAAGAAACTTTGGCGGATTTGGGGCCGCCCTCTCATAGATCTATTCGCAACTTCAAAAACCAAAAGACTAGAGAATTATTGCTCCCCAGTTCCGGATCTCGAAGCGTCACACATAGACGCATTCCTGATGGACAGGTCACACCTAGATGTGTACGCTTTCCCTCCATTCAAAGTGCTGTACAAAGTACTACAAAAGTTTGTGTCTCACGAGGGAACCAGATTGACGTTAATAGCCCACTTCTGGCCGTCAAGAGGTTGGTTCACAGAGGTACTGGAATGGATGGTGGATGTTCCAAGAAGCTTGCCATTGAGAATAGATCTTCTCAGACAACCCCACTTGGCAAGAAACCATCTAAACCTCCAAGCCCTACGTCTGACTGCCTTCAGACTATCGAAAAACTCGCAAGATCTAGAGGATTTTTGAAGGGAGCAGCCAAGGCTATTGCTAGAGCAAGAAGAACTTCTACTATCTGGGTGTACCAATCCAAGTGGGAAGTTTTTAGAGCATGGTGTAAAGCTAACTCAGTTTCTTCATCCAGTACCTCTATAGCTCAAATTTCCGATTTCTTTTTAGAGCTTAGAAGAAGGCACAATTTCTCCTCCTCAACCATTAAAGGGTACAGGAGTATGTTAACAGTGGTCTTCAGGCATAGACATTTAGACCTCTCGAATAACAAGGACCTTCAGGATCTCCTTAGATCCTTTGAAACCTCTTTAAAAAAAAAAAAAAAAAAAAAAAGTCAACAGGATTCACCAGCCTGGAATTTAGACGTGGTTTTAAAATTTCTTATGAGTGATTAAAAAAAGGAAAAAAAAAAAAAGAAAAAAGAAAATTCAACAGGATTCACCAGCCTGGAATTTAGACGTGGTTTTAAAATTTCTTATGAGTGACAGATTCGAACCTTTGAACTCTTCTTTTTTTAAAGATCTGACTTTAAAGACTTTATTTTCAGTAAGCTTAGCAACAGCTAAAGGGTCAGTGAAGTTCATGCTTTTAGCAAAAACATTGGCTTTAAAACGGCAAAGCTATATGCTCCCTGCAGCTTGAATTTCTAGCCAAGAACAAATGTCCTTCTCACCCATGGCCAAAATCTTTCGAAATTGCTAACCTCTCTGATTTGGTGGGTGAGGAGCTGGAGAAGGTTTTTGTCCTGTTAGAGCACTAAGGTTCTATTTAGACAGGACTAAATGTTTAAGAGGCAATTCAGAAGCTCTTTGGTGTGCAGTCAAAAAGCCTGCTTTTCCTATGTCTAAAAACGCCTTATCATATTTCATAAGACTTTTGATTAAAGAAGCTCACACACACTGTGGTGAGGCAGACCTTAAGCTCCTGAAAGTTAAGACTCATGAAGTTAGAGCTGTGGCAACTTCTGTGGCTTTTAAACAAAATCGTTCTCTGGAAAGTATGATGGATACAACGTTTTGGAGAAGTAAATCTGTATTGGCATCACATTATTTAAAACGTGTCTAGACTCTTTATGAGGACTGCTACACTTTGGGTCCATTCGGAGCAGCCAATGCAATAGTAGGTGAAGGATCTACCACTACACTCCCTTAATCTCTAGTACCCTTTTCCCCTCTTGGAACTTGTGTATATTTTTATGATTGGAGGAAATTGTTAGACAATCTTCCGCAATCTTTGACTTAGTCAGGTAGTCACTTGTTTCTTGAGAGCGCCCGGAACAAGGGTATTAGTTGAGGTCCTGTCAGCATAGAGGTTATTCACCGTTTGACAGCTCCTAGAGTTCTTCAGCCTCCTGGGTGGATCGCTGGTTCTCAAAGGACAGCAGACTTATTAATGCAGAGAACCATTGAAGTCAGCTTCCTTAATAGGTACGAACCCTTAAGCTAGTTTTGTTTTAAACTCTTAAGTGACATTCCATTGATGTTGCTGTCTCTGACCTGCCACCAAGGGTGTCAATCAGCTATTATTGTATAACCAGCGGGTAAGTTTAAATGTTTAAAAATCATATTTTCATAATAGAATTAATTTTTGAACATACTTACCCGCTGGTTATATAACTTAAAATCCCACCCTCCTCCCCTCTAGGGACCTATGGGCATGGAAAATCTGATACTAGGAGGGATAGTTCGACCTAGCTCTGTGGTGGCGCTAGTGTATACCTGGCATATCTATGCGATTGCTGCGAGTTTTGAATTTCTGCCGGACAGAAGAATAAAGCTATTATATATAACCAGCGGGTAAGTATGTTCAAAAATTTATTTTATTATGAAAATATCATTTTAAATCAATCAGTTTTTATAATCAAAGATAATTATTTTTTACAATATGATATCCCTTCCTATTTATAGACCCTATGAAGTTAATATGCTTAACAGGACCTAGAGTAGATTTTATCTTTATTTATGTCAGAATAATAACTATGTACATAGATTTCAGTTCTCTTAGTCAGAGCTAGAACTTGAACATTGATCACATGAGATTCTACTCACGTTTGGTACCTTTACTTGCATGTTTATAATGCTTATATAAAAAATATTGTGATCCTAAAATGACTTTGAATCTCATAACAGTATCTCTTGTATATAACTTGAGGTGTAGTTGTGTTGCTTACATAACTTCTGCTAAATAACATACCATTTAAACAGTATTGAGACTGTATTAAGATTCTCATATTTGCAGCCTTTGTTTTATTGAACAGCTTTTGTATTACAATAGAATTATCTCTAACATCCATTTTGATAGCAAGTCAGGAACGAGACTATATTTACAATAACGAAAGCTATTTTCTTTCACAGATTAAATGGTGGATTGAAAAGCAGAAGCAAAATTTAGATCTGGAGTGTAACATTGGTGATCATACACTGATACACTGTAGAGTTCTAAAGTATTATTTTATAAACCATGTGCAATCAGTACTGTATAGAATTATCAGATTGGGTGAACTCTTCACGGTTAATTTGGTGTACATTATTGCCATTTTCATTGTACAGTTATAACCATTTTTATGTCCAACTTTACTTCTCACATCATTGAATATTAACCCCTTCCTTACTGAGAATCTTGTGGGGGTACTCACGTATCCAATGCAAGACTGCTACACCTACCCAGGTACACAACTGGTGTGTCTGCGCATACACTAACCATCCTTTACAGCTCTGGACCTAAGATTTAAAAATTTCCCCCTTTCTGTCGCCGATAAAGCCTTGTCCCTTCAGTGGAGTATTTAGTTTATATTTAGGTTTATGGCAATGAGAACAGTTGGGTTGTCTGTGATGGTTGTTAAAAGCTATGTATTTTATTGTTGGAGTTCATCTGTTGTTATTGTAGAGTCTTGTAATTCATACGTTCAATATTAAGGTAATAACTTAGTGTTTTAGGTAGTACATTTTGTTGTAGCCACCACTGTAATGTCTGCTGCTTTAGGATTTGACTTCTATCCACTTATTTTTTATTTTTTTTTTACAGAGCTTACTGAATGGATAACAGTTTTGTTTTGCTAGTTTAAAGTAGTGGTTTGACTCTCACGTTACCTGCCCTAAACGGCTAGTAAAATTTTCATAGAACTAGAAGATATATTTGTATCTGTTGAAATTTAGACTCCTTTAGATAGTGTTTTTAAAATGTGGAATTAACATTAATTAGAGTGGCAAGAGAAATATGAAATTCTTTTAAGTTCAAGTCTCATTTGAATGATTGAGATTTAGTAGTTATTAGATTCAGTGGCCACCTAGTATAGTGAACCCTCGCTACTTCGCGGTTCGACCATCGCGGATTCACCACTTCGCGGATTTTTTCCATAACCCATATATATACAGTATACAGTAATATATATATTTATATATATGTATGCATGTATTTATGTATATATGTATGTATGTATATATGTAGGTATGTATATGTGTATATATATATATATATATATATATATATATATATATATATATATATATATATATATATATATATATATATCTAAAGTAGGAAGATGTGATGTAGTTCTAGGGGAAAAGTATGAGAAATATGTCTGGGTAATAAGCAAAGCTCTACCTCCAGTTTGTTTCTTCATTATGATCAGAGATAAACGTAAACAAAACATTGGTTGCTATTTTTTATCATGCTTTTTAGCGTGTTTAGGAAACGCATGATATAAAATCGCCTTTAATATTTGTGCCTGTTTTAGTTTAAGGTACTGTAGTACATGCATTAAGTGTTCTGTACATTAAAGGGTAGTTTGTTAACAGTACTACGTACAAGGGAAGGTTTTAAAAGTCTGAATATACATGTTGAATAAATAGGTAAATATGGTGTCACTACTTCGCGGATTTTCACCTATCGCGGCCGCGTCTGGAACCTATCTACCGCGATAAACGAGGGTTCACTGTAATTTGGTGCAGTTCATCCTGAAAACAATAAAAGTATTAGGTACTGTATTGGATGCATAATGCATTTTATGGTATGTATAATTCATAAAGGAAATCTTTATAAAACATCAAGGTAGAATAAATCCTTAGTAATGTATACTGTGTATGAAAATTTGCTGTGGCTTTCACAGGCTTCATAAAATTTTCACAAAAGCCAAAGCTTTTACACACTTATTAAACTACTGTATACAGATTTCTGCATCAATTTAGTTTTCATTTATGTCTTTGGTACTGTATTTCTAAACATTACATTGTAAACGAGACTTTCATGCACGCTGTTATGGTTAAGCAAAATGCAAATCTTCAATTGTGTGGACCATAACAAAGTTGCGATATTCTAATATTCTACCTGGTCTCATTATAATAGAATATCCTGTCTCTCGGTTATAACACATCTTTTGTAATATTGTTGAAAGGCAACATATGTATAAAATAGTCCAAACCAATGTGAGTTGGTTGTTTACAACTGCATGGAGAAGGTTGAAAGGTGATAGTTAATGAAAGGGGATACTGTAACAGTAATCCTGCAAATGTTATTGATACGCTTCTTTTTTACCACACACTAGTCTAGATTTTTATCCTTTGTATGGGGGTTACAATTTTTTTGTATTTTCTTTAGTGTTAAGACAGAAGTTAACAAAGAACAGAGTTTGAGCGAAGCGAAAAATCTATTTTCGGGTGAGATAGTCATGTCGTCCTGATGGAAGGTTCCTATAAGGAGCTTCCTAGGGTATATTTGACTACAGTGATATTCCCAGGGAATTAGACTAAAGGTCTCCAGAATTCTAACTCCTGGCGCGAATATCCTTAAAATTTCTCTCAAGGATATCGCATAATATCAGGGACGTATATCTTGATATGACACATAGCAATCTTCACCCCGAATAGCGTTTTCGCCTCGAGGGGAAAAGTGGCAAAAATAGAAGGGGAGCCGTTATCAAGGTACCCTTCCTCCGTTACTACCTTGAGTATCTAGATGGCGCCATCGTCGCCGCCATGTTTTATTCCTTGTAGGGTTGAGCCAGGTGCTACAGATATAGTAGTTTTGGGAGGGATGCTGCCAAGGCCTTTTCTCTAAAAAGGAGGGCTATCTCACCAAAAAATAGATTTTTCGCTTCGCTCAAAATCCGTGTTTTGGGCTCAGGCCATGTTGTCCCGATGGAAGGTTACCAGAGCATTATTTAGAAAGTACTGTATCTGTGGATTTTCCAAATGTGCCTTAACCTCAGGTCAATATTTCCTTGGTCATCCAGACCATAGAGACATATGGCATTACCGTTATACATCATTACAGTACTTCTAATCATGAACTATGTTAGTGCTTCCTGCCCCCTGCAGGGAAGAGTCATACTAGACTTAGGAAAGAGTCTCGAGGTTTGCATATACCATATGAACAAACATAGCATCAAGAGCATACAGGTCTCACTGTATGCGAAGCCAGTCAAAGTTTGTACTCGTGTAGGAACAATGTATGCGTAGGTAGAGAAAGGTTGTACTCATATTAGAACAAAGTTATGTATTTTGTTCACATGTCCATATGCAGATTATTAAGGGTTAAATGATACTCTCGCATGTCTTTATTAATTCAAATTTGGGGCGAAATAAGACAAATACCAATCAAGTATTTATTGGTAATGAATAACCAGCAATTCAACTTAAATAAATAGCGTTAATATAATGCTAATGAATGCAATAAGAAACATATATAATACAGACAAGACCAGAAATGATTATTTCACCTGAAAGGAAAAAAATTAGTGCCACAAAACTGAAAATTTAATAAATTTTCTAATATGCATTTCTATGAATGACTGTTTCTTCAAACTGTGTAAAAACACACGGCACAAGTGTTATCTCTATGTTTCTTCACCTTTAATAACTGGAACAGTCCATAGTGCCACCTTGGTGACACATATTTACGTGTTGCACTGTTAAGTGTCAACACCTTCACCCGATTTTAGCAGTCCCAAAGCAATTCACTGTTCCTCGCAGCGCTAAGCGACAGGTTTTAGCACACTACCTGCTGCCACCACATAACGTTTCAACTCTTGCACTTGCTTCGCGTAGTACTTAAAGAATACTCTGGATGACTTCCATCCAGTATACGAGCTAAGGCACTAAAAATCCATGTATTGGAAAAAGTTCAATGACGAAGCAATTTTCCTGGGATCATGACCAGCGGGTGTACTGTCAGGATCCGCTCTGCGAGTGGAATAGGTGATCTTCGCCCTTAGTTGTTTTAGGGATAAGTTTGAACCCGAGGTTTCTCCTTTAAAGAGCTGTCCTCCCCTGAAGTCTGAAGTTCTACGAAGATAGACCTTTAGACACTTCCTTCAGAGGGCAGATTCTCCAGGGACCCCACCTTCTGGTAGGTAGCTCGTTCTTGGCGAGAAACGTTGGATCAGGAAAGAGATTCAGTTCTCCCGCTTCTGTGAACTGAATATGGCCCTCATCTCTAGAAAGGGCCACTATTTCACTAACTCTGGCCCCTGAGGCTAGAGCAAACAAGAATATAACTTTCTGGGTTAAGTCTTTCAGAGAGCAATCCTCATTGTTCACTGTTGAGGCAAAGTGTAGGACCTTATCTAAGGACATGAAATGGGCTTCGGAGGTGCGGCAGGCCTAAGTCTAGCACAAGCCTTAGGGATCTTGTTAAAGATTTCATTGGATAAGTTTACTTGAAAGGCGTAAAGCTGAGGTCTAGTCAAGGCTGACTTACATGTGGTTATCGTGTTGCCTGCTAAACGTTGTCCATGAAGGTGAATAAAGAAGGATAAACAGAAATCTGTTGAGATCTCTTTTGGTCTTCTTGCCTTGACGAAAGCAACCCACTTCTTCCAAGATTACTCATATTGTCTTCTAGTAGACTCATACTTATATTCTTCTTAGAAGTATATACTGTCTCTCGAGATCCCAAACCTTTTCTTAACTGCTAAGGAGAGAAAATCATGAGATGAAGGTTTTGGGTTTTCTGTGATGAAGCAAAGACAGTCGACTTCTGTACTTGTTGAGTCAGTACTGGGTCCGGCAGAGGGACCAGCCTCAGCTTCAGTTCCAATACTAGAGGGAACCTATTGCTCTTCGGCCACTTGGGAGCCACTAGAGCTGCCGTTCCCTGAAAGGATCTCAGCTTGTTGAGGACCTTCAACAGGAGGTTGGTTGGAGGGAACAGGTAAATCCAGTTCCATCTGTTTCAATCGAGCTAGAGGATCCTCGTATGGGGCCACAT
Organism: Palaemon carinicauda; assembly: GCF_036898095.1. Lineage (NCBI taxonomy): Eukaryota > Metazoa > Arthropoda > Malacostraca > Decapoda > Palaemonidae > Palaemon > Palaemon carinicauda. The sequence continues at coordinate 78,785,665 of NC_090746.1, forward strand.
AACGAGGTAGTTTCTTGTTGTCGCTCGTCGCGAAGAGGTCGATCTGCAGTCCTGGGACTTGACGTAAGATGAAGGAGAATGATCCTGCGTCTAGGGACCATTCTGACTATCGGAGAGAGCCTGGATAGAGCGTCCGCCATCACATTGCGGAACCCTTGAAGGTGAACTGCTGATAAGTGCCATCTCTTCTTTTCCGCTAAGCGGAAGATGGCCAACATCACTTGGTTGATTTGGGGTGATCTCGAACCCTGACAGTTCAAACATCTCACTATCACCTCGCTGTCCAGAGTCAGTCTTATGTGGACTGAATGGCAAGGAGACAGTTTCTTCAGCGTGAGAAAGACTGCCATGGCTTCCAAAAGTTGATGTGGAAGGTCTTGAATAGAGAGGACCAAGTCCCTTGGACTTTTTGTTGGTGAGAGTGACCTCCCCATCCTTCCTTTGATGCGTCCGTATGGATGATGACTGAAGGTAGAGGTGGTTGTAAGGGCACAGACCTCTTCAGGTTCTTGGCTTTCGACCATGGCTTGAGAAGTGATCGTAGTAGAGTCGGTATCGTTCTTCTTAGATCTCTTCGAGCATTTGATGCGTATCTTCTCCAGACTCCTGATGCATCTTTTAGCTGTGCTTTTAGCACCGGGTCTGTCATTGATGCAAACTGAAGGGAGCCCAGTACTCTCTCCTGTTGGCGTCTTGATATCCTGTCGGATTTCAGTAGTCTCTTGACAGATCCCGCTATCTCTCTCCTCTTCCCTGGTGGAATGGAGAGACGGTGTGACTTTAAGTTCCAATGTATTCCCAGCCATTGAAACTCCTGAGCTGGAGATAATAGAGACTTTTTGACCTTGATCTTGAATCCCAGATGTTCCAGGAACTGGATCACTTTTTTGGATGCTTGCATGCATTCCGTCTCGGATGCTGCCCACACCAGCCAATCGTCCAGGTAGGCCACTACCTGGACACCTTCTAGGCGTAGTTGTTGAACGACTGCATCTGCAAGCTTTGTAAAAGTCCTTGGGGCTATGTTTAGTCCGAAGGGCATGGCTCGGAAGACGTATTTCTTCTTCAGTAGCCTGAATCCTAGGTAGGAGGAGAGTGGGCGATTGATTGGAATATGCCCGTTTTGGCAGCAGGATCCTTATGTGTTGAAGGGTTAACATCCTGAACTTGTTGTTTTCTATGAACTTGTTGAGTGGTGACAAGTCCAGAATGACTCTGAGTTTGTCTGAGTCCTTCTTGGGAACACAAAACAGCCTTCTTTGGAATTTGAGGGACTTTTCCCTCCTTATCACCCTTTTGCTCAAGAGTTCTCGTGTATATTCTTCCAGTATGGGGGTGGAGTGTTGGAAGAATTGAGGAAATGATGGTGGAGCTGTCCTCCAGCTCCAACCTAGTCCGTTCTTGATTAGGCTGTGGGCCCAGGGATCGAAGGTCCAGCGATCCCGAAATCTTTGGAGTCTTCCTCCTACCGGAAGCCCCTCATTGCTTCGGTTGTCCGGAGGACTTGCCTCCTTGACCGCGTCCTCCCCTACCTCCTCTTCCTCTTGAGGGGTGTCTAGAGGAGCCTCTATTCGACCCTCTACCTTTAGGGCGAAAGGTAGTGGTCTGCCTCTCATAGGCAGGAGTAAAGGCTGGTGACTGGGCCACCATCTGCTGAGGCACCATCTGGTAGGTGGGTTGGGGTTGTGCCACCATCTGGGGCACCGCAGTCATTGGAATTGTGGGAAGTTGTTGTTGTTGTTTCCTGACAGGGCGAGAGGGCAACCTAGGTCTCTTCGTCTTTCTTTTTGGTTGGGGACTCTCATCCGGGGAAGACTTCCTCTTTGCCGACATGCCCCACTTTTGGAGAAGATTCCTGTTTTCCGTGGCAGCCTTGTCAACTACTTCTTTGACCACTTCACTCGGGAAGAGGTCTTTTCCCCAGATATTGGAAGCTATCATCTTCTTGGGTTCGTGTTTCACCACAGCCGAAGCAAACACGAACTCCCTACATGCTTGTCTGGCCCTAACAAAGCCATATAGGTCCTTGACCAGCGTTGCCAAATGTGATTTGGCCACGACCATGAACATGTCTGGGGATCTATTATCGCTTGCCATTGCCTCCAAGGTAATCTGGAGGGACAGGGATGCGGCAAGCCTTTCCTTTGTCTCTTTCTCCCTACGCAAGAGAAAATCAGACAACTTAGGGAGGTTTTCGCTGAACTGGCGTCCAGCAATATCCGCCTCCAACTTCCCAACTGAGAAGGTAAGATCTATTTCCTTCCAGTCTTTGTCATCTGTAGGCAGAGCTAGGGATAAGGGTCTACACTCCTCAAGTGTAGGGCAAGGTTTCCCAGCTTCTACTGCCTTCATAACTGCCTTAAACCCTTTTTCCGCAAAGGGAAAGGCTAGTTTAGCTGGAGCAAGAAAAGAAGGGTATTTCTTGCTCAGGGCTGGCACTTTCGAATTAGTGAAGCCCTGTCTTTCAGACTGCTTCCCATCAAAGCTTGAGCTTTCCCATGGATAAGAACTATGACCTCTTTCGGCTCTGTCTCCTCCTTGGACACAGGTTCCGCCTTCAGACGGACGAAGCAGTCTGGGTAAGATTCAAAACTGGGCCAAAAGTCGACATCCTCAATGAGGACGGCTCCCAGCCTCTCTGAGATGAAGATCTTCCAATGGAGGAGCAGAAGACGTTGAGGGCACGGACTCTGATTCAACATCATCCTCTTCAGTCTCAGGAGCCAAGGTAGACTCCTCTTCCAGACCCTCCGCAAGAAGGTCTTTCTCAGTGTCCTCCGACACCTCTGACATCCTCTCATCTAGGTGGATGTCCTTCATCGCATCAGAGACATCCGTATCTACGGAAATCTGGACACAAAGGATCTCAGGTTGAGGCTGTGGTTTAACGGCATCCGCAGTTGCCTTAGGGAACAGATAGGCACGCATCCGTTCATTCGGAAGGTAAGGCCCCGTGGCATTCTTCTGAAAGCCACGAACCCATCTGCGCAGCTTACTCCTTGCTGCATCCCTTGACTCCGCTGTCTTGAGGTCATCAAAAGCCTCAGTAACCAAGGCTTTGCATACATTGCAGTCCTGGGGGTCCCAGCACTTTAGAGGTCCCTTGGAGATGGAACAGAGAGAATGCACCCTGCACTCTACATGGCTGCAGAAGTCGTTGCTCCTCACGTTGCAGAAGACTCGCAGGCATTTAGGGTGGTCCTCATGTAAAGAGAGGAAAACTAAATGAGTGTGCGGTAGTTCATCTCACCTGATAAACTATATAAATATTATTATTATTTTTGCATATTTATTGCATATAGCCAAAAGAATTAGGAAAGACACATACTTGTGTTTCCTGTCCAGCCAATTGCTGTGACCTTTCCAAAAATTAAAACCTAGAGTTTTCCTATTCAGGAAAACCCATGGAAGAGTTCTAACCTGTAAGGATAGATAAGTGTAACTTAACACTGACTTTCCAAAGGTTTTAATAATAAGGGTAATTTGTAACTGATCATCTATCAGTATATGGAAAGAAATCTTTTCTTCGCCTATATAATATGGTCTCAACAATAGACTGTGCATGGATACACAGGGTATGTTGGAAAATTAACTACTGTATAATTTATACTATAGTTTTCTGTCTGCAGTATGATCTATACTGCAAATATACTGGCTACTGTATAGTCATATACTGTAGTTTTAGCCGGCACGTTGCCGGCAGGGCTACCACTTGGCGGCACAGTCCACGCCGGGTGGTGGCCGGCAGCATCAACCCGGCCGCCACCCGCCGGCCAAGTTAACCCAGCCGGCGGCTCGCGGTCTGCCGGCGCCTTGCCGGCTGGGGTAGTGGCCGGCAGCATCAACCCGGCCAGCACCTGCCGGCCAAGCCAGTTCTGCCAGCGGCTCGCCGATTGCCGGCGTCTCACTGGTTGCCGGCGCACTGGTCTACCCGGCGCCTTGCCAGCTGGGGTAGTGGCCGGCAGCATCAACCTGGCCGGCAACTGCCGGCTAGGTTAGTACCCGGCAGCACTAGCCGATAGAGAGAGAGAAAGCAAGGAGTGAAGGGTGCCTTATTGAATGTGTATCAACAGTAAATAAGGATGTAAGTACTCAGTCTTACTACCTTCCTCCAGAATGAGGGTTCAAATGGAAGGGGAGAATGTATCATTCAGGCTTCCACCCAAACACAAACCATTGCCGGTCTCTGCCGGCCACTGGTATGTGAATGGCAGTCCAAGAGAGGACTGAAGAACACTCTATAGTAAAGGGGTCTCCTGCCGGCCCAGCGGGCACAGCCTTTCCCGGAGCCTTGCGTCCTTAAGGGAAAGCTGAGCGACTAAGCTACTACAAGTAGGAGCCCCGGCCGGCCCCACAACCTGCCGGCAAGCGGTGAGACTGTAGGACGACGGCCAAAGGTTCCGATGACTAGGCCATCACTAAAGGACAGAGGGGGGAGGGAAAAGGGTCCTGTATGAGGTGTGGAAGGAGCCAGCAGGGTTGCCGGTTCATCCACACCCTTAAGAAACTCTGTTTCAATATCGGCGCCATCCTAGGCGGCAGGAGAATATCTATTCTCCAGCTTAGGGTCTGCCAATACAGTTAAGGGGCCGGCAGCAAGCTTGCCGCCTCCTCTCAACAAGAAAGAAACAGAGTTCCAGTGCTGGCGCCATCCTAGGTGGCAGAAGAATATCTATTCTTCAGCCTAGGGTCTGCGAGCACAGGACTAGTCTACTAGACAGCAGGGAGAAGGTGGCGGCATCATACAACCACTTCAGGTGCGGCCTTGGGAGGTCTAGCCTCCTATGCCGGCACAAGACTATATACTCTGAGGTTCTGACCAAAACCCAAAACCTGCTATCTGCGGCTAAGGGAAGGGACAGAAAACTCTAGCCTAGTCATGCCTGAATGACAACTTGAGGCACGACCAACTAGGGTTGTAGCCTAAGGCTACACTCAGAGGGAAGGAGGGATTACCCTTAAATCTCCACTGGAGATGAGTATCGGTTTATATAATAATTCTAGGAGATATCTATTTTCGCCTGAATTGATAAAACGATACATGAGGGTAACCGGAGAACATGTATGAAAGTATATTAAAGCCACTAGGCTAGTAGCCTAGTGGTGGGAGAGAATCGACTACCTTAATCGCCGAAACTCTCTCGTATACGATCTCAGAAGAGGAAAATTTTTATGCAATCAATGTATCTTACACGTATAAATTGCCTAAATAGCTTCATTTAAATGTAATAACACTAGGAATGTCTATTATATCATGCATGAAAGTAAACTAAAACACCTAGGCTAGGAAGCCTAGCGCAAGCAAGGTTCGGTTACCTAAATCGCCGAAACTGTTACGAATACAATCGGCATAATATAATTAACTCCTAGCAATGAAGACTAAATAGCTTTTAGATATTCATGCTATTTATACCGGGAAAGTCGTTCAGCCTAACTAAATAACTCATGCGTAACGAACGACAACGCCCATGACGCCTCCGGTTCAGGCAAAAGCTCTCTCACTTAATTTAACCTAATTTCACTGTGAGGCAAGAGCTAAAATTTATACAATGTAAAGATCAAATACTCAACTTTCTAGAGGCAGGAGAGGCGGGAGATTGCATGATAAATTCAACGAGATAAGCGTAAACACGAGAGCGAAAAGGAAAATCACCGAGCTTGTAGCGCTACACTTATAGGAATAAAACATGGTGGCGACGATGGCGCCATCTACTGTAGATACTTAAGGTAGTAACGGAGGAAGGGTACCTTAATAACGGCTTCCCTTCTATTTTTGCCATTTTCCCCTTCGAAGCGAAAACGCTTTTCGCGGTGAAGATTGCTATTTGTTGTATCAAGATTTACGTCCCCTGATATTATGCGATATCCTTGAGAGAAATTTTAGGGATATTCGCGCCAGGAGTTAGAATTCTGGAGACCTAAAGTTAAATTCTCTGGGAATATCACTGTAGTCAAATATACCCTAGGAAGCTACTTATAGGAACCTTCCATCAGGACAACATGGCCTGAGCCCAAAGAATTTGTTTATAGAGAATTACTGTAAGGATATTATAGTTTAATAAATTTTTTTAAATATATGTAAAATCCCTCATGAAATTGGGAGTTGGTTCTATGGACAATAACTTTGATTTTCAGTATTTACAAATGCTCAACCCTTTAGGGAGGTATTTTTCAGGTAATAGGAAATAGAACTTTATCACAAACATCATTTTGTTTTTATAAGGCAGAGATACTATACTACATTGTGGTTCATATATTTATATTGATGAAAGAAATTTTATATACCATAAAGTAGGAAATTGTTCCATTAGTATTTTATTTTCTTAGATATATTTTCTTATATTCAGATTCTAACAAAAAATAAGAAAAGTTATATTTCAGAATTAGTTTAGGGAGCTTTATGCTTTACAGGCATTTTCAGCAGACTAGTTCTTGGATTTTAATACTTAGTCTGTTTATGAATATTTTTAGCAATGTTTTGCTTATTTTTACTCTTCTAAGTTTGGTGAATGGATTATAGCTTATCATGTTTATATAGTTTACGAAGTGTTCTCCAGAATACCTTACTCCATATTCATTCTTATTATTATTCTGAAATTATTAGAGAGAAATATCCAAATGCAAGGGAACATGTGTTGAATGCATTATGGTACATAAATTCTTAAAATAAGCTATGATAAAACTATTAATAGAAGCAGCGTGTTACTGTATATGAAAATTACAGTATCTGGTGAGAAATGGTATGGTAATTTGTATAATATAAAATCAATTTCAATTATAAATTGCATGAACTCCCATTGACAACCACAAGTAACTGTAATTGATTGTTTTGCCAATACTTATATGAAATCTGCAAATCATTTTTTTTTCAATGAAACTAATTGTAAAACTTTAGGTTGATACGCATCTTATTAAAGAAAGAAAATACCCTAGTCTAGATAGATTTTAAGCCATTAAAATGTTTTGTTTAGTATTCTAGCATATTTGCATGGAATGTAAGATATAAAGTTCTCCATTCATTAACGTGAAAGAAGTATTATAAAGTTGGGTGCCTTGTCAAATTTAAATTCAAGAATGTAGCCAACTTAAACTAAAGTTCTCTATTTACTAACGTTAAAGAAGTATTATAAAGTTAGGGTGCCTTGTCAAATTTAAATTCAAGAATGTAGCCAACTTGAACTAAAAGAACATAATCTTTATCAAGTAGTTGGTAATTTGTGAACAATATTCTTAGCTAAAAAACATAGTAAGATGTTTGTTCTACCTTATCACTCCCACCTTCAGTAAGCATAGATTTATTTTTATACTAACCTTAGGATATCAAATGGTAAAATGAATTTTAATGCCAAATGGATATGAAGTATGATTATTGTTTTGTTTTAATAAGGTGCTAGTTGAATTTTATAACAATATTCTATTTAATGATGAAAAGAAGGCAAATAAAAATCTATTGGTTATTAGTAATATTTCCTATAATGGGTGTATTGTATTTCTTAGATTTTGTATGACTTATGGCTTTGCCTTCTCTCCTTCATTGTATAGATTTTATATTTATAGTTATGTAGGTTACAGGTTTTAAAGTATTGTACATGTGAATTTTTTATGTATATCACTACAGTATATTGTTTATTTATCTAAAAAAAGAGCTGTTATCAGCTGTAAGGTATTATCAGTGGTTATTATTATGTGGTAATTTAAGGTACAGATATTGAAACTGGAAACTATTAAATCATATTATTTTTCAGGTTATATATTGTTTTGTAACTAATGAAAAAAAAATTAAAATTGTTGGATAGTCTTCTATTTGTGACTTGCTTTTCATTATGATTCTTATCTAATTTTTGTTAAATTATTTTTCTAACTTGTAAAACAGGTACTTATCAAATAAGTATTAATTTTTAACATTCTATAATGACACTTGAAGATTTAGAATCTTTTGACATTCTATTACAGTATTTGTATTAATAGGTTTAGATGCTAAATAGATTCTTGTTACATATTTTTTTGTGTTTCACTCGCTAACTATGTTTAGGTTCTCTGTGGTGCTTATCATTGATTATGTAGTTTAAGATTGCCTCTCTTAAGCCTTCAGGTATTCCAGTAGTCAATTCCCCAAACAACTGAGTATCGCTCAAGTAAATTTGATAAAAAGTGTTTATTTGTTGAATGTTAACCAATTCCTTGACTGAAAGAAATCTGATAGGAATTAGTACTGTATTGTCTTCTTGTAAGGGATCATTTAATGTGTTTAGGTGTTGAACTCTGTTGCTCTTTGAGGTGTAATGTTTTAACTTGCATCACTCCTAGTGGTAGACAGTACTGTAATCTACATCCTATTTACAGTATGTTAAATTTTATCAAGAACAAATTTATTCTTGTTAAATTTATATAATTCAGGCTATTAATTGCCCTCCTGATTTATTACTCCTGTTAACTTTGCTAGAATTTGGGTTTTGAGTGTTTAGTATTGATGTATCCCCTTACAAATACAGTGGTACCTCTACATACGAATTTAATTCGTTCCACAACCAACTTCGGATGTAGAAAATGTTCGGATGTAGAAACGAATTTTCCCATAAGAATACATGGTAATTCATTTAATTCGTTCCTCTGCCTAAAAACCCATAATAAATCCTTAATAAATGGCTACACATAATTACACATAAGAATAACATAACTGCATAATATGAAAGAAGCATGTAAAAAAGATAATTATAAAGAAATAATAAATAAAAAGTTTGTTTTATTACCACTTTACCTTAGAGACAAGCCAACGCAGGTGTAGGATTTGCTACGGCAGGAGGAGACGGAAGATCGGCGAGAAGGTAGACATGGTGTTAACATGTTCTTTAAATAAATACTCTCTCTCTCTCTCTCTCTCTCTCTCTCTCTCTCTCTCTCTCTCTCTCTCTCTCTCTCTCTCTCTCTCTCTCTCTCTCTCTCTCTCTCTTGTTCTTCTTTACTGTTAGTGTTAGAGACGTCTATTAATTTTTTCTGAGAGAGAGAGACAGACAGACAGACAGACAGACAGACAGACAGACAGACAGACAGACAGACAGACAGATTAAACAAAAATGAGAGATTAAACAAAAATGTGTTGTGTTCATATGATTTTTAACAGCGTTAACGAGTTGAAAGACAGTTAAATGTAACTAAAAAAACAATATCAGCGAATCTGAATTCCTTTATTAACTAAAACAAATATTGATACAAACACACTCGTGTGCGTATGGGCAAACACACACACGCACGAGGAGACACGATCGGCAAGGAGGTAGAGATGGTGACTGCGATAACATACCTTAACTTACACTACGGAAATCTGTTCTTCAGTTCATCTCTGCCGGCCGGATCGATAACACGTTGGTCCGTCATTAAGAGTTTTTCTTCGCTTTCCCTGCTCGGTGTACCAGTTTGCTTTTTTGGTGAAGTACTCTGATTTGGGGTTTTGGCGATCGTTGTATTTTGTTTTCTCTTAGCTTTTTTTTGCTGTTTTTCATTATGAGTGAAAAGAGTCATTACCGTATCTGTGCGAATGAGGAATGTAAGGTGAGACTACCCAAAATGGCGGTTGATCCTCACACTGTTTGTTCTCATTGTAGGGGTTTTGTTTGTGCCCTTGATAATAGGTGCGGGGAATGTAAGGTTTTGGATGAGAAAGATTGGTTAATTATGAAGCGCTATGTGCGTAAGCTAGAGCTCGATAGAGTTAGGAGAGCTTCTAGGTCTAAGTCTAAGTCTGTTAGTGGTAAGGAAGACGAACTTAGCGTAGATTTATCTATTGATCCTATTATTGATTCCTCTTTGGAAGTTGATCCTTCCCTTGAGGTAGTAACTCCTGCACCTCCTACAGGTTCCGTATCTACGGATGACCCTCGGTACGCTAGCCTGGCGGCCGAGTTGAAGGCCATTAAAGAACAGCTGGAGGCCTTTAAAGGTAAGGAAAGTGAAAGTGCTTGTGTTAGTGCAGTGGAGGTGGCGACCGACCGAATCTGTCATACCCCTAGGCCTAGACCTCTACCAAGCTCCCAGGACCAAGGGAGAAGGTACGTCGATGACCGAAAGGGGGTGAGAGGTACGTACCCTCGGTCAGCCGTCGCCTCAGACAGTCCTGTTGTCTATTCCCAGGCTGCTCTTGACCGTCACGGGAAAGACGAGTCGGATGTGTTGTTTTCTTCTCCGAATTCGTCCAGACGTAAATGGAAGTATGAAGCTTCAAGACCTACTAAGAGGAGATGGAACCGCGACGAACGGTCTCGTTCTTTCTCTCCCGGTTCTAGCAGTTATGAACCTTGTCCGTCGGAGGATGATTTCGACTCCGTGCCTGTGAAAAGGACGAAGCCTGCTGCCGAAGATACGAGTGGTATTCGTCAGCCCCCCCCTTCGGATCCGCAAGACCCAGCTGATGTTGCTAAATCCTTTATGTCTGTCATGCAGGAACAACTTTTGACTTTAGTACAAGCCTTTAGCCGCCCTCACGCCCAGTCTGACAGACGTAAAGACGACTCGTTGCCGATTAAGAAATCTGCTTCTAAGAGAGAACGGAGTTCTTCTTTAAAGAGAACTTCTCCCTCTCTACGCCAGGATGAGGAATGTGTGCTTGCGCCAGGCGATACTTCTTCGCGATACCAGGGCGATACGTTTTCTCGTTCTCGATACCGGGACGATACCTTATCGAACGAAGCTGCTTCTCGTTCTCGATACCAAGACGATACCGCCTCCCGTTCGCTTCGACACGACGATACCTCCTCTCGTTCGCTTCGCCACGACGATACCTCCTCTCGTTCGCTTCGCCACGACGATACCTCCTCTCGTTCACGACGCCACGACGATACCGACCCTAGTTCTCGACGCCACGACGATACCGCCTCTCGTTCACGACGCCACGACGATACCGCCTCTCATTCTCGCCGCCACGACGATACCGCCTCTCATTCTCGCCGCCATGACGATACCGCCTCTCGCTCTCGACGACAGAACGACTCTGCCTCTCGTTCTCGGTCCCAGGGCGATACCACCCTGCCTCTTCGGGACGATACTGCCTCTCGTTCCAAGGATTCTTCTAGCGCGGGACTCCAGGATGCAACCCGTCTTTTGCAGGATGATGCCTTTGATTTGCCCTTGTCGGGTTCTAAGGATTCTTCTCTTTCGAAGGATATTGCAGATGTGGATCAGGCCCTCGAGGATGTTTCTGATGACGATGATAATCCTGCCGATGCTGTGGGAGATTACAAAGTTCTCTCTCGCTCCCTTCTTGAACTTTTTGGAGAGGAATTCCAACCTGCTGCCCCTCAATCTCCTCAGTCCCAATTTAACAGAAAGAAGGCCAAGAAACAGTCGGCCTTCATCAAGATGAAGCTGTCTATCTCCGCAAAGAAGGCTCTCACGAAGATTGATGACTGGATGATGGAGCGGAGACAAACAGTTAAGACTTCCTTCTCGTTTCCACCAGCTCGTCTTGCTTCAAGAGCGGGTATGTGGTATGCAACTGGAGAACCTTTGGGTCTGGGAGTGCCTTCCTCCTCCAAGGGTGACTTCTCTGGTTTAGTGGACTCTGCTAGAAGGCATGCTCTCAACTCAGCCAAGGTCATGTGGTCAATGTCGGAGCTGGATCATCTCGTCAAAGGTATTTTTAGAGCCTTTGAGGTTTTTAGTTTCCTAGACTGGTCGCTTGGGACTCTCGCAAGGAAAACTGAACAGATGGATGGATCTAGGGACCTTACGAGCATTATGTCCTGTATGGATAAGGCCCTCAGAGATGGGGCGAATGAGTTGGCTGCTCTGTTCTCAGCTGGGGTCCTAAAGAAGAGAGCTCTGCTTTGCTCTTTTGCTTCTAGGTCTGTTACCAATGCTCAAAAGTCTGAGCTTCTTTACGCCCCCCTCTCTCAACATCTTTTTCCCGAGTCTCTGGTTAATGACATTACGCGTTCTCTGGCCCAAAAAGCCACCCAAGACCTTTTATCTCGTTCTGCTCGTAAGCCCTTTGCAGCCCCTCCTTCTTCTTTGAAACGGGAGGAAAGGAGATTCCAGCAGCCCTTTCGGGGCAGGACTACTTCAAGATCAGATTTTAGAGGGAGAAGGCAAGATTCAGGACCAAGATCTACCAGGGGTTCTTTCAGACCTCGCTCCAGGAAATGAAGTTCGTCTCCTCCAGACGGTAGGCGCAAGACTGTCAGGTTTTTGGCAGTCCTGGAAGAGGAGAGGGGCGGACACCTGGTCCCTCTCAGTCATCAAGGAAGGATACAAGATCCCCTTTCTGAAAAAACCTCCTCTCGCAGATGCTCCGCTGGCCTTAGTAGCCCGGTACTCAGATCCTGGGAAACAGAAGGCTCTAGTAGACCTTGTCAACCAAATGCTAGACAAGGGGGCGATAGAACCGGTTCGGGATCTAGTCTCCCCAGGCTTTTACAATCGCCTGTTTCTGGTCCCCAAGAACTCGGGCGGATGGAGACCCGTCCTGGATGTCAGCGCGCTCAACGTATTTGTGGAGAAGACAAAGTTCTCCATGGAGACGACTCAGTCGGTGCTGGCGTCAGTACGTCCAGGGGACTGGATGGTGTCCCTAGACTTGCAGGACGCATATTTCCATGTCCCCATCCATCCGACTTCGAGGAAGTACCTGAGGTTTGTAATGGAGGGCAAGTGCTTCCAATTCAGAGCTCTTTGCTTCGGTCTCAGCACGGCTCCTCAAGTCTTCACCAGGGTAATGGCGAATGTGTCAGGTTGGCTGCATCAGGAAGGGATAAGGATATCCTTCTATCTGGACGATTGGCTGATTCGTTCACGATCGAGGGAGAAATGTCTGGAGGATTTACGGAAGACTTTTATGATGGCTCAGGATCTAGGCCTGGTCATCAACAGGGAGAAGTCTCAGATCAGACCGAATCAGACTATTCTCTATTTGGGGATAGTTCTGAATTCAGTTCTTTTTCGGGCTTCTCCCTCTCAGGAAAGACAGGCCAAGTGTCTCGTAAAAGTCAGAACTTTCCTGGACAAGAAGAGATGCACAGCGAAGGAGTGGATGAGTTTGCTGGGGACTCTGTCCTCCCTCGAATTGTTTGTCTCTCTGGGGAGACTCCACCTAAGGCCTCTTCAGCACTTTCTTTCGAAGACATGGAACAGAAAGATGCAGGAAGACTCCTTTTCCTTCCCCATTCCAATAGAAGTCAAGACTCTTCTGAAGTGGTGGCTGGACCCAACCTTGTTAGGGGAAGGGATCTCCTTACACAAGAAGAACCCAGACCTAGTGTTGTTTTCAGACGCATCAGAGTCAGGCTGGGGGGCAACACTAGGAAGCAAGGAGGTCTCAGGCTATTGGGAAGGAATTCAGCTGGGATGGCACATCAACAACAAGGAGCTGATGGCCATTTTTCTGGGGCTAAAGGCCTTCAAGGACTTGGTGTCTGGGAAGATTGTGGAGGTCAACTCAGACAACACCACAGCTCTTGCTTACATCAGGAAGCAAGGAGGGACTCACTCTCTGTCTCTCTTCGAGACAGCAAGAGAGCTCCTTCTTTGGGCGAAGGAGAACAGGATAAGCCTGCTGACGAGGTTTGTTCAGGGACAGAAGAATGTGAGGGCGGACATGCTCAGCAGGAAAGGGCAGGTCCTTCCCACAGAATGGACCCTCAACCAACAGGTCTGTCAGAGTCTCTGGAGGCTGTGGGGGAGACCCCTCATCGATCTTTTCGCCTCCAATTTATCCAAGAGGATCCCCATCTATTGCTCCCTAGTTCCGGACAGAGAGGCAATAGCAGTAGACGCCTTTTTGATGGATTGGACGGGGATGGACACTTATGCTTTTCCCCCGTTCAAGATCATCAATCTGGTAGTCAGGAAATTCGCCCTCCTCGATTCGGGACGGATGATCCTGATAGCTCCGTTCTGGCCGATGAGGGAATGGTTCACGGAGGTGGTGGACTTGTTGATGGACTTTCCAAGAAGCCTCCCTGCAAGTCCAAATCTGCTCAGACAACCCCACTTCGAGAGATATCATCAAAACCCCCTCGCTCTCAATCTGACTGCCTTCAGACTATCGAGAAGCTCGTCAGATCGAGAGGCTTTTCAGCGCAAGCTGCGAAAGCTATCGCCAGAGCGAGGAGGGTCTCTTCGCAGAGGGTCTACCAGTCCAAGTGGGAGACTTTTAGGGCTTGGTGTAGGAAGCACAAGATTTCCTCATCCACTACCTCTGTGAGCCAGATTGCGGATATCTTGTTGTACCTCAGACAGGACGCTAAGCTAGCTGTGTCCACTATCAAAGGGTACAAAAGTATGCTCTCTTCCGTCTGTCGGCATAGAGGCTTGGACTTGTCTCGCGACAAGGACTTACATGACCTCTTGAAGTCTTTTGAGACGACCAAGCAGACCCAGTTAAAGCCCCCTTCTTGGAACCTTGATGTAGTTCTTAAATTTCTGTGCACCAAGAGATTTGAGCCCATCTCACAGGCTCCCCTTAGGGAGGTTACCAAGAAGACCCTCTTTCTTTTGGCCTTAGCAACAGCTAAAAGAGTTAGTGAAGTCCATGCAATTGAAAAACAGGTAGGCTTCAATCTGAATGGGGCAGTTTGTGCCTTGAGATTAGACTTTCTCGCTAAGAACGAGAACCCTTCTAAGCCCTGGCCGAGGACCTTTGAGGTTCCTAACTTGACCAACCTAGTGGGTCAAGAGCAAGAGAGGCTGCTCTGTCCAGTACGAGCCCTCAAGACCTACTTGTCTCGCACAAAAAGTGTGAGAGGCTCTTCTAGCTCCCTGTGGTGTTCTGTGAAAGATCCTCAAAAGCCCCTTTCCAAGAACGCTTTATCCTTTTTCCTGAGGGAAGTGATAAGAGAAGCGCATCTCTTGTGTGAGGAGGAACACTTCGGACTTTTAAAAGTGCAAGCCCACGAAGTGAGGGCCATTGCGACCTCGCTTGCTTACCGCAAGAACATGTCGCTCCGTCAAATTATGGATGCGACATTCTGGAGGAGCAACTCTGTGTTCGCCTCTCATTACCTCAGAGAGGTGAGGGTGGATTATGAGAAATGTTATACCTTGGGACCATACGTAGCTACGGCTTCTGTATTAGGCAAAGGAGTTACTACCTCCCCTCAACCTTAGTTTTGTTTACTTGTACATAGGTTGGTGTATTTTTTATTGGTTGTCTGAGGGCTTCGACTTGTGTACAGTCACCTCAGTCTAGTTAGATTATTTTTATCTACTTTGCAAATGTTAGGTGGTGGGTTTGGTAAAGTTGCGGTTTTTTATTTTGGGCAATAGGTAGTCCTGAAGTCTAGTCAGATTGTTGGTCTCACCCCGTTGACAGACTCGATTGAGTGTTTTTCAGCACTGCAGGTCACATCCTGGCTGACACTCCTAAGGGAAAGCGACTCAAGAGGCAGGAACCTTTGAAGTCAGCTACCTTAGCAGGTAAGGAATCAAGGTGTTTATTTATCCTACAACTTTTTTGGTTTTTTCCCCAACGATGTTACTGTCTATCACCCTCCTCCAAGTGTGTTAATCAGCTATGTATATATAACTGCCAGGTAAGTTCTATTCATAAAAATGGAGTTTTTATGATAAAACAAAGTTTTGTGAATACTTACCTGGCAGTTATATATACATTCGAAGGCCCACCCACCTCCCCTCAGGAGACAGGTCGGGCATAGATGAACTGAAGAACAGAAAACGGGAATGATTCCTCCTACCACCCTTTAACGGGTGTTACCACCCAACCACCACAAGGCGGTTGCCTAGTTTTAGAAAAATTCTGCCGAAATAGAGATAATTAGCTATGTATATATAACTGCCAGGTAAGTATTCACAAAACTTTGTTTTATCATAAAAACTCCATATTTATTTTTTTTTTATTTTTATATTTCATATTTTTTACATTTTTTTTCTTTTGATTTTTTATTTTCATCACTTTCAGTGACGAGTTACGGTATGTTATCGCAGTCACCATCTCTACCTCCTCCCCGACCGTCTCTCTTACTGCGTAGCAATTTTTACACCTGTGTGTGTGTGTGTGCATACGCACACGAGTGTGTTTGTATCAATATTTGTTTTAGTTAATAAAGGAATTCAGATTAGCTGTTATTACTTTCTTAGTTACATTTTATTGTTTTTCAACTCGTTGACGCTGTTAAAAATCATATGTACTCTAAACACATTTTTGTTTAATCTCTCTCTCTCTCTCTCTCTCTCTCTCTCTCTCTCGGAAAAAAAAAATAATAGACGTATCTAACACTATAACAGCGAAGAAGAACGAGAGAGAGAGAGATATATTTTATTTAAAGAACATGTTAATGCTATGTTTAGAGAGAAACAGGAAAAGAGAGAAGTCTTATTTAAAAGAGCTTGTTAATGCTATCATGGTTTTCTTTGCTTCACTTTTTTCTTTCTTTCTGTTCATCACGCTGGCCCTTCTCACAAATGATCGTTGCCAACAATCTTTGTCCTTTATCCCTATCAACAAAAGGCTAAGATGTCTTGTAATAATGGTCCTCCCCTTCGATGGATATTTTCTTTAATGGCTGCCTTCAGCTTGATGATCCACGAGATCATAGGCCTATTCCGGCCATATTGTTTAGCCATACAGTATCACTCACATGCACACTGCTCTCATGTTTTTCTATAATTTCTTGCTTCAATTCTAATGAAAGAATTGCCTTCTTCCTGTACTGAAACTTAGCTTCTTAGGCACCATGATTATAGGTAAAATCAAAAAGGAAATGTGAGAAAAGGACGAAAATAAGCACTGTTAATAACAGACCAAACAGAGGACAACCACACGATACAAACAAGAATAGAGAACTGAGCAATCGACGCTCAATGGCGTAATGTTTACTTCGTGTGTCGAAACAAAATTCGGGTGTAGAGTCAAAAATTTGCTCGAATTTTACTTCGGATGTTGGAAAATTCGGATGTAGAGGTTCCACTGTAACTGCAAATAGTGTACAAAGCCTCTTGTTTTTAATGTATTTATATTTTTATAATGTATACTTGTGGAATTTTTAGGATTTTTTTGGAGACTAGAATATTGTAAGCAACATTGAAACTTGCATTTTACTGCATACTCTATAGTTTTTAAGATAGTAAAAGGATTTCTTTATAACTTAAAGTTTTGTGTAAAGAAGAATTTAACATTTTTAAATTTTGCATGTTTGGACGAATTCAAAGGTTAACAGGGGGCCTCTTTTTAACTCATAAAACACCATCAGCAGAGGCTGAAAAATGCCATGTTAATTCAGAATCAACACAACATTTTAAGCATTAGATTATATGAATGAATGACAGGCTGCATACCCAACTGCATAATTTTTAGCCTTTATATTTATTCACTTAAGAATAATTATATAACTAGAATTGGCATGGAAATAATGCTGTTGAGAAAAGCAGTGTACTGTACTATCATGTTTTTTTTACAACAAAAAACTTATTCAAGTTTTCCAGTTGCCTGTTATTTGAAATTGTAATTCAACTGGTATCTGTTTTTTTCAAAATATCTTCTAGTTATTTTATTGGGGGTTTAAAGTTTTGCTCATAAAAACAATTTTAAATTTGTCTTGGAAATAATTAAAAGAGAACAGTACCTTTACTGTGTATTCTCAATGATTTTTCAGTCATTGTGTAGAAGTACATTCATATTTGCATATATGAATTGAAATATCTTGTTTGAAGTAAACTAAATAATATTTAAATGCATTTTCATTATTCTTTACTCTTTTTACTTAACATGACTAGCCTTTCTTGGACTCGAGTAATTTATTTGATACTGGCTATACCTCATAACCAATTTTTACTATAAAGTCTTACAGTCGTAATTTAGACGCCTACTGCACTCCACAGTCCAAAGTAAGATTTAGATCTCTGACCATCAAAGAAAACTCAACTTTATGAATAATTGATAAGAATTTTTATTGATACTCAGAGTTAAGTGTATCATTTCTGGGCTTGAACCTGTGCCGGCCAGTGAATAAGCTCCTATTAGCACTTATTCTTAGGTAATTTACTGCTAAATATACCAGAGAAAAAATGTAAAGGAGTGCTAGGTTAACTAGCTCGCTCACCTATTGGTGTCGGTATAAAATTGGGCGTATAATCCAGAGGTCCCGCACTATTTAGATTCATCCACGACAAAGACCCCAATAGAGGAGAGCCGTTCAACCTCACTCGGCACCAGCAACTCTGCATCCGCTCAGAACCCAACTCCTTTTTTAGCACGCCTGTGTTGTAACCCGCTTTTTTGTGCTCTCGTATTTTGCTTATTTTCCACTGGATTATGGCTTCTTCATCGGTTTCCCAGGAGACACCGTCTAAGTTGAGTACCAAGCTATGTTTTGCTGTGTTTTGAGCAATCTAGATCGTTTAATATTTAAATTATAAGAGTTTATTCTCTTCGATCATATCGATCTTGCTTGATTCCGCTTACGGTTGGTACTCCTGTTTTGAGAGCTTTTAGTTTCACTCGCGGTGTTACTAAGTGTATTATTTTTATTATTAATTAAATTTTTATATGTTTTATTGTGGATATTCATTATTTAGCGTTTAGAACCCTTGTGGTTCATATTTAGGGCCGATATCAGTTACGTATCGTAGATGGCTTGCCGACCTTCGTTACTGGGCGGCAATTTTTATTATTTAAGCCATCAGGTTGCTGTCCTTTGGGATTTATTTATTATGTTGCATACCTTGCCCTAATTTTTTATGTGTATATTCATATATTTTTCAACGCTATTACTTTTATAATGAATATTTGTGCTTATTACTCCGTATGATCTGTTTTGGTAGTGTTTGGGGATCGTCAGTTGGTAGCCCTGCTGCTCCGTATCACGTGATCCTCCCCCAAGCTCCCCCTCTCGCTAGGTTGGTGGCTAGGCTTCTCTCCCCCCTCTCCTAGGGGACCGTTGCCTTCCCTCCTTTTAGAGGGGGTAGTTCAGTGTTTATGGACTTTGTCCTCCGGGTGTCCCGGCGGTTTCGTCTCTGTCTAGACGGGTTGGCCACCTTTCAACAGAGTAGGATCCCGGTGCACCCTATTTTATATTCACCTATCACAATTTTATTATGTTATACGAAACCCTCCGGGTTCGGTTGGCGGTTCTTATCTACAGTTCCGCCCCCCTATTAATTTATAACAGTTCCTATGATTATATAGGATTATATATGACAGATCACTATCCCGGAGTTCCTATATGTCTTGGTTTATGGATATACCTTTATTTCCCGGCCCGGGGCTTAACCTCGCTCCGGGAAATCAGACACCATGTGTCTTAATTCTTACCTTTATTTCCCGGCCCGGGGCTTAACCTCGCTCCGGGAAATCAGACACCATGTGTCTTAATTCTTTGTTGTTGCATCCTTTTTTATGATCCCGGCTCGACCGGAATGGATAGCTATACTCTAGTCTTAAGTTAGACTTATGTTTAGGCCCGGGTCCTCCGGACCCGCCCCTACTTAAGAGTATTACAGTTAAGCTCTAGTCTTAAGTTAGACTTATGTTTAGGCCCGGGTCCTCCGGACCCGCCCCTACTTAAGAGTATTACAGTTAAGCTCTAGTCTTAAGTTAGACTTATGTTAGTCCCGGGTCCTCTGGACCCGCCCCTACTTAAGAGAATTACAGTTTCTCATATACTATTCTTTTTATAGATGGTGCATTGTCAGACGACGGCCTGTGCGGCTGTTCTTCATCAGCCTTGTGGCCATACCGTATGTAGGTCTCACGCCCTCTGCGGAGTTCAGCTGGAGGACATAGTGGTCTGGCACCCTGATAACTGTATGGTCTGTTTTGACCTCATCACCACCCTCGGATCTGATTCGGTGAGTCCCGTTGGCTATGTTGCCTTTCTAATTATTTTACCTTTTTTGGTATACATACACTATTTAGTAAGATTTCTATGGCCTTGAAGGACCACCGGGAATCTTCCTTTTTATAATTCCCACTATTATTTCAGGCATCCCCGGAGCAGAAGACTGCGGCTCGGGCCACACTGAAAGTGTGGGTTAGGGGATTTGCCAGAAACGTCAAATCTAAACAGCCTTACGTCCTGTCTGAAGACTACTGTGCAATGATCTACCCTAATGCCAAGTCTTCAGCCGCTGTGGCTAGGCATGTTGCGGCACCCATCATTGCCCACATTGATGCCACTATTGCGGGATTCATAGACCAGGAACAAGATCCGTTGGATGCCCCCGGAGATCTGGAAGACAATGTTGCCTCCATGAACTTGGACGTCGAACCTATGTTGTTGGATGATCCGGATGCAGGTAGGGTGGTAAGTGAGGCAGGTGTTACCGGCGCTGAGATTCCTATCCTCAGCCCCGCTCTTTCTTCTTCATCTGATCTCTCTTCTTTCCATGGTCTTTCTGGGGACCGTGATTCGTCTCACCGATCACACCCGGTTCCCCCCAAAGATAAGTCTATATCTAGGACTTCGCCAAAAGCTCGTAAGCCCCACAAGGCTTCCCATAGTTCCAAGTCTAATACGAACCCGTCATCTAAGGCTTCCGGCTCCTCCTCTAAGTCTCACGACCCGGGAGTACAATCCGCCACTTCTGCTCCTAATCCGGGCCTTTCCGAATCAGCCATGCTTCGCATTGTGTCAGAGATGCAAGCTAAGTTGGTGTCGGAAATGCAGGCCAAGATGGACACGATGTTCTCTAACATTGGTCAGAGACTTGGGGCATTAGAGCAGGGTGCTCCGGAGCGAGTTCAAAGCTCTCTCATCCCGGATGCCTCTAAGCTTCCGCCGTTTACCAAGAATAACCCTTGGCGCATGGCTCTTCATTCCCCATTTTCAGACGGGATGTTAACATTGGAAGGTCTTGGCACTCGTCCCCTAGAGGACTTTGAATTCTTTCCTCCTGGTCTCGCATTTCCATTTCATGGTTATGCCAGGCTTACCGAGGAAGCTCTGGTTCGGCTGGATAAGGTCCCCAAAGAGACTGTCATTTTCCCAAAGGAACAAGCCCAATCTGTTTGGGCTAGGTTTCTGAATGATATTGGTTGCACCAATACCATGTTGACGCCTCATAAAAGTTCGTTCACAATGTTCTTAATGGACAAGAATACCGTGACTCCATGCGTCAATAAGGTTGCAGAACTGGCTTTTCAATATGCTCTGGAGGAGAAGCCCTTGCCTCCCATCCGAGAGGTAGACCCGATCTCCCTCCTTCTTCCTTCAGGTAATGAGTGTTGGGACAATGTCCATACCACCTTTACTTCTGGCAAGCTAACAGCCGACTGTGCGTCGGTAATGTTTAGCGAACGGCTTCCCCGTCTCCCGGAATCCCTTATTAAACAGGAGTATGATTCCCGCCTACGTGTTGGTCGAACTTTGAACTTGGCCACGTCTACGGAGTCGATAGCCTTAACTTATGATACTGAGAGTATCTTTAAGTCTCTCAATAAGGCTACTTTGCAGTCGTTATATTTCGATCTATATGACTTTGCTATTGCCAAACGCAGGTGCCGCAAACACGTCCTGGCTGAGGCGACTATTAGGCACGAGCCTAATAAACTTATCCGGTCCTCTTGCTGGGGTTCAAATCTTTTCCCTGAGGATCTTGTGGAGGAAGTCTTGGCAGAGGCTACTAGGGTTAATCAGAGCCTTAAAACCCGTTGGGGTTTGACTCCTAAGCGGAAATATGATCCCGCAAATTACCAAGCCCGGGGTAGGAAGAAGCTCCGCCCGTATACCTCCACCCAGTTCCGGCAACAGCAGAGTAGTTCGTCTGTTTTCCGTCAGCCTCTTCCTCCATCTCCTGCTGCTCCTGCACAGCCTTCCACCTCTCGGGCTCCTTCATCGGACAACTATGTCACCGTTCTGCTCCCTAAGAGCCAGCTTCCCGGTGCCTCCACCACCTCTCCAGCCTTTAACCAGTCTTATGAGGCTCAAGGCTCTTCCCAGAGTTATAACAGAGGTAGAGGCTACCATCGTGGTTCAAACCAGAACAGAGGTAGAGGTAGATTCTTTCGCAAGGGAAAGAACTTCCGAGGCGGACGTGGAGGCAACTCCTCAAACCAATACTGAGGTGCAGCGGGTAGGGGGGAGGCTTTATGCCTTCCGCAACAAATGGAGGTTCAGTCCCTGGGCTTTCAGTATCATCTCCAAGGGACTGGGGTGGAGTTGGATTCAAGGACCTCCACCTCCGAACAGATTTCATCAACATTCCACTCCGGACCTAGTCGAATTTGTCCAGGACCTGTTACAAAAGAACGCCATACAAGAAACGAAACACCTGAAGTTTCAGGGTCGGCTGTTCAGTGTCCCGAAGAAGGATTCGGACAAGAGAAGAGTGATTCTAGACCTATCCCTTCTCAACTTGTCCATTCAATGCGACAAGTTTCGAATGCTTACCGTCTCGCAGGTGCGGACCTTACTTCCCCGTGGGGCCGTCACCACCTCTATCGATCTTACAGACGCCTATTATCACGTCCCGATAGCGAGACACTTCCGTCCGTATCTAGGCTTTCGCCTAGGGGACAAAAATTACTCCTTCAAGGTGATGCCCTTTGGGCTCAACATCGCCCCAAGGATCTTCACAAAGTTAGCAGAAGTTGCTGTTCAGGAACTCAGAAATCAAGGGATTCAAGTAGTAGCCTATCTGGACGACTGGCTCATTTGGTCAGACACCTCCCAAAATTGCCTAAAAGCCACTCACAGAGTCATCCAATACCTTCAATCTCTAGGCTTCCAGATCAACTTCAAGAAGTCCCGTCTTCTTCCGAAATCAAAGTTCCAATGGCTCGGCCTGCAATGGGATCTTATATCTCATACTCTGTGTCTTCCCAAACCCAAGAGGTTAGAGATTGCAATGAACACCAAACGCTTTCTCAAAGACAAAGTAAGTTCCAGACGACTCCAAGAGAGGATCCTAGGGTCCCTTCAATTTGCTTCAGTGACGGATCTACTTCTGAAGGCAAAATTGAAAGATATCAATCGTGTCTGGCGTTCGAGGGCGAACCGGAAGCTCCGGGACAGGAAAGTCCGCCTTCCTCCCATTCTCCGGGAAAGACTTCTACCTTGGACAAGGGCCAACAATCTGTCAAAGTCAGTTCCCCTTCGATTTCCGCCTCCGAAGTTAATCATTCACACGGATGCATCCCTATCAGGTTGGGGAGGCTATTCTCAGCTCAGGAAAGTTCAAGGTCTTTGGTCTCCCTTATTCCGCCAATTTCACATCAATGTGCTGGAGGCCATGGCAGTTCTTCTAACCCTGAAACGTCTCGCTCCACCCAAGAGACAACACCTTCGTCTGGTTCTCGACAGCGAAGTGGTGGTCCGCTGCCTCAACAGAGGCGGATCAAAATCAGGGCCTCTGAACCATGTTCTAGTAGCCATATTCTCCCTAGCAGCCTCGAACCGTTGGCATCTTTCAGCTGTCCACCTGGCGGGAGTCCGGAACGTAGTGGCAGACGCCTTGTCCCGGACCTCCCCTCTAGAATCGGAATGGTCACTCGATCTAAAGTCATTCCGGTGGATTCTCTCTCGGGTTCCTGGTCTCCAAGTGGATCTCTTCGCCACGGAGTCCAACCACAAGTTGAGAGTATATGTGGCTCCCAATCTAGACCCTCAGGCCTACGCCACAGACGCTATGTCACAGAATTGGGACATCTGGGAAAGGATTTATCTCTTTCCCCCGGTGAATCTTTTACTGAAAGTCCTAGACAAGCTGAGATCCTTCAAGGGACGAGTAGCCTTGGTCGCACCCAACTGGCCCAAGAGCAATTGGTATCCTCTCCTGCGAGAGTTGAGACTACATCCTCACCCGATACCCAATCCGGTTCTGTCTCAGATAGTACAAACACGCGTTGTGTACGCTTTCTCAAACATTCAGAGCGCCCTAACTTTATGGACTTCATGAAGTTTGCGGCCATGCATGGTGCCAATATCGATCCTCAAAACACCCTGTTCCTAGAATCAGATAAACGGGATTCCACCATCCGCCAATATGATTCTGCGGTTAAAAAGTTGGCTAAATTTTTTATAGACTCAGACGTACACTGTATGAACTTGAACCTTACAGTCACTTTCTTTAGAACTTTATTAGAATCAGGTCTGGCAGCCAATACTATCACCACTATTAAATCTGCCTTGAAAAAGATATTCCTAGTGGGTTTTAACATAGACTTAACCGACTCTGTGTTAGCTTCAATTCCGAAAGCCTGTGCCAGACTGAAACCGGTTACTCGTCCTACCCCGGTTACCTGGTTCCTTAATGATGTACTCAAATTGGCTTCTGATACCATTAACAGTTCTTGTGATTACATTCCCCTTCTCAGGAAAACACTTTTCCTGGTGAGTTTGGCTTCCGGGGCAAGAATTTCTGAACTGGCAGCTTTGTCAAGAGACCCGGGTCATATTGAGTTCCTTCCTTCGGGAGAGGTCCTTCTTTCACCTAACAAATTCTTTTTAGCTAAGAACGAAGACCCTCAGAACAGATGGTCCTCCTGGAAAATTGTTCCCCTCACGCAAGATCCGTCTCTGTGCCCTGTTACTACTCTTAGGTCTTATTTATCCCGGACCTCCTCTAACTCCTCGGGGCCTCTATTCGTTAGAGAACAAGGCGGTACCATTACCATTAAAGGGATCAGGCAACAAATTTTGTATTTTATTAAACAAGCTAGCCCTGACTCTTTTCCTCTTGCACATGATATCAGAGCGGTTGCTACTTCGGTGAACTTTTTTCACCACATGAATTTTACGGATCTTTCCAGGTATACAGGGTGGAAGTCACCCTCAGTGTTCAAGAAACACTACCTTAAACATTTGGAAGCCCTTAAATTTCCTACAGTAGCTGCAGGGAGCGTAGTTACCCCCAGGTAACTCATATGTTAATTCCTTGTTATTTTATCTCTCCCCCTTACCTGCCTCATTTATACCCTATTTGTATTCGTTGGTTTCGCACCTGATTACTATTATTATATTTGTAAATTTTTGACTCCTGAGTATCTGTATATATCATCACTCACGGCATTATTATACCTTACCTTTTTTGGTCAATTGTTCTACCAAGTGGATTTATGTTCTTTTTAAGATACCCTTATAGCTGTTTTTGGCACTCATCTCTGATTAAAGCAACTTGTATTTCCCTTATGTTTATGTTTTTCCTTTATTTTGCAAGTTTGGTGACATTTCTCTTGTATATATTCACTGGCCGGCACAGGTTCAAGCCCAGAAAAGGGATTTTGACGTAGGAAAAATCTATTTCTGGGCGAGGGACCTGTGCCGCCCAGTGAACCCTCCCAGCTCCTCTCCCTTGGAGTCCCCAAACTTTGGGTGCTAAGGAGTTGGGTTCTGAGCGGATGCAGAGTTGGTGGTGCCGAGTGAGGTTGAACGGCTCTCCTCTATTGGGGTCTTTGTCGTGGATGAATCTAAATAGTGCGGGACCTCTGGATTATACGCCCAATTTTATACCGACACCAATAGGTGAGCGAGCTAGTTAACCTAGCACTCCTTTACATTTTTTCTCTGGTATATTTAGCAGTAAATTACCTAAGAATAAGTGCTAATAGGAGCTTATTCACTGGGCGGCACAGGTCCCTCGCCCAGAAATAGATTTTTCCTACGTCAAAATCCCTTTTTTAAACTAGAAAAGGTAGTCCTGTTTTCTTTAGTCAATGCAGTCTGTGCCTTGACTTTGCCCTATATACAAAACATTCCGGCACAATTTTCCTTATTACATCATAAAACAGTTTCATATCTAATTTCATGAAGAAATTACCCATTTGATTACATGTCGTATAAGTTATTATTTACGAACTCTGAAGCTCATATGTTAAGTAAACTGCAGGTTTATGGGATTAGTTACTGACTATCAAATCTAGGATGATTAACCCTGATGTTGAATTTAGATGATTAAATAAAATATTTCAGTTTTATAGTATCCTGTCTAATAGCTGGCTACAAACATAGGACCTATAGGTATTGGATATTTTGCCAGTGTCACCAAAATGTCACAATTCAGAAAATTCAGAATAAGAAATTTTGTGGGGGGGGCCTCAATTTTTAACCAGCCATTAACATATCTTTTAAATATGAAATGTATTCTGTCAGAGACTGCAACCAATTAAATTCACCCTATAATAAAACTTTAGTACAGTAATTTTAGTCTTAGATTTTATTTGATATACTCTTTGAGGTTAATTTGAATTCTATCAGTAAGAACCAAAAATAATAAATCTTCTATGCCAACCTGACCCCTAGTGATTATTTGTTATCACATTATGGACCTGTTTCATTTAAACCTCTTGCATGCCACATCTTTTTCCCAAAGTAATAAATCGTGTAGTACATAATAGTAACTGAGTTGGGTTACAGACTATTATTGCACCTCTGTTCCCACTTCCTAATTAAGATTTTGCCCTTCAGCCTCATTAACTTTCACTTCTTAGTGAAACAGAGTTTAACCTCAGTTGTACTTTGGCATTATATCTTTTTCTTAATTGCTTCAGTGCTTAATATGCAGACTTGGTGATGAACAAAGCAGAATAGTAAGAGAAGTAATGAGTAGAAACACACACACACACTCTCTCTCTCTTTCTCTCTCTCTCTCTCTCTCTCTCTCTCTCTCTCTCTCTCTCTCTCTCTCTCTCTCTCTCTCTCTCTCTCTCTCTCTCTTTTATGGGAGTAGTGCAATCAGTGCTCTTAAGGCATTACTAATTGCCAATGCTTCACCTTTTCAGTTTTCAAATTTATCTTTATTTGTAGTCTTTCTTCCCTCTTGCTGTCCAATCTCTCAACTTCCATTTGGTATCACAAAAGTGGACTTTCCTAGTTGGAAAAGCAGGATGCTAGAAGCCAAAAGGCCCCAAAAGTGGAAAACACCCCAGTAAGGAAAGAAAATAAACTGGAAGAGAAGTAATGAACAATCAAAATAAAATATATTAAGAACAGTGACAACATTAAAATAGGTCTTTCATATATAAACTATAAAAACTTCCAAAAACAAGCAGAAATATCCCAAGTAAAAGCTGCCAATAAGGAACTTCTATCAGAGCGACATGGCTCGAGCCCCAAAAGAACCCTACCCAAAAACAGTTGAAGACCATGGCAGGCTTACAGAGGCTATGGCACTACCCAGACTAGAGACCTGTGTTGATTTTGGAGTGTCCTTATAGGAGAGCTGTTTACTATATCTAAAGAGTCTCTTCTATCGTTACCAAGAGGAAAGTAGCAACTGAACAATTACGGTGCAGTAAGTAACCCCTTTGGCAAAGAAAAATTATTTGGTAATGTGTGTTGTCAAATGTGTGAGGACAGAGGAGAATGTGGGAAAAAAATAGGCCAGGCTATTCAGTGTATGTGTGGGCAAAGGAATAACGAGCCATAACCAGAAAGAGGAATCCAATGTAGTACTATCTGGGCAGTCAAAAGGACCCCAGACACACAGACAGACAGAATTTATCATATGATTTCTTTAAACTTGTTTTATCAAAGCTATTTAACACAAAGCCATTGTTATTATCATTATTATTACCTAAGCTATAACCCTAGTTGAGAAAACAGGATGCTATAAGCCTCTTGGCTTCAACAGGGAAAATAGTCCAGTGAGGAAAGGAAACAAGGATAAATGAAATATTTTAAGAAGAGTAATAACATTATAATAAATACCTCCTGTATAAACTATAAAAACTAACAAAACAAGAGGAAGAGAAATAAGATAGAATAGTGTGCCCAGGTGTACCCTCAAGCTAGAGAACTCCAACACAAGACAGTGGAAGACCATGGTAAAGAGGCTATGGCTCTACCCAAGACTAAAGAACAAAGGATTAATTTTGGAGTGTCGTTCTCCTAGAAGAGCTGATTACCATAGCTAAAGAGTCTCTTCTACCCTCACCAAGAGGAAAGTAGCCACTGAACAATTACAGTGCAGTAGTTAACCGCTTGGGCGAAGAAGAATTGTTTGGTAATCTCAGTGTTGTCTGGTGTATGAGGACAGAGGATAATCTGTAAAGAATAGGCCAGACTATGCGATGTATAAGTAGGCAAAGGGAAAGTGAACCGTAACCAGAGAGAAGAATCTAATGTAGTACTGTCTGACCAGTCAAAAGACCCCATAACTCTTCAGTGGTAGTATCTCAACTGGTGACTGGTGTCATGGCCAGCATACTACCATCTTTCTACTACTACTACTACTACTATAACAGCATTTGAGATTGCTTAGGAAGATTGTGAAAGATAATCAATACTGCATTTGGGCAAATTAATCTAAAGTCTCGTTTAATTTCATGACATAAGAATGAATTTTAAAATGTGATGCCTTAATCTTTTTCCTGATCTGCAGACAAATCTTTAGAAGACGTTAACCAATCTTGTGAAATTCAGTGTCGTCTTAGTTTCTATTATTTTTTTTTTCTTTTTCGTTTCTAAAACATTGTGGTGATTTCCTATAGTGTCTGAATAAACGAGTACCCGCCTAAATTACACCAAAAAGAAAAAAAAAGTTTGTCTCCGAAAATTATTTCTATAAGAATATGAAAATAACATTCTGTCCCCATTTGAATTGTTAATGTGCATGAATTTACGTTTTTGTCGTTTGCTTATTTGATTAATTCATCGGTTTATCTGGTTTCCAGCGGAAGAAAACAAGAAAGAAATTTATCTCAAAGAAAATGGGATACAATGTAGAGGGAGCTGCTTGTTTCTCAAGGAGTCTAGACCAGACTAATATAATTCCTAAGCATTGCTTTATATTTATAGTCCTTGATTTTTTTTCGGAAGGGAAGTGAAGCTGTC